>NC_088201.1:159562270-159862551 GCF_037126465.1 Ornithodoros turicata | reverse complement strand
TGAAATTTTTTACAGTGTGTGCTGTACCATGTAATGCACTGCAGGCCCACCACAGTATGGTAACGCTCTGAATACTGATTTGCTCAAAAAAGGAATGTGTGCGTTTCTTGTACTAACTTCACTTTATGCAAAGTAGTAGAAAAATGTTTTGAGCCAATGGGGAGGAGGACATCATTCTGGAGGGACATCATTCTAGAGTCTCGTTGACCTACAATGTGTCATGTGTGAAGGTAATTTTGAAGAGTGTAGGCGGTGCAAGACTGTGTTCCCACATTCCTCGCAGTGTTGACTAATAACCATAATGAAGTAGAGAGTACATTTGTTGCTTGATATATTTGTGTCACGGCAAAGTATGTAGAGATACATCTGTCTCAACATGGAGGTGCCAAAACTGCTTTGTGCCTAAAATATGACAAATAGTTGTCTGTTCAACACAACTAATCATGTGCCGGCCTCCACGACATGTCTGTGACATTCCAAAGTGATTAACATGTCCCATAGATGTGTACAATGCCGAAGATGACTGTGTACCTTCTATGGATTTTGTTTCAAGAAAAGTACAGTGTGATTTGCTAACAGCGCCTGGTTGTACCTTCATAATTTTACATAACAATATGTAAAGTTTCCGGAAGGAAACATCATGAAGGTCCATAGCGAAAAACCCTGAGACGAGGTATAGGAAGGGACATACACAATGCCTCAGCATAGTGTGTGTATGTCCCTTCTTGTATCTCCTCTTCAGGTCTCGCTATCATGGACACTATCATAAGCTTGCTTACTGCTGAACCGTTCTTTCAACGATAAAGGTCACCTTCATGAACTGGATTGCAGCCAACATGCTGTCAATAAAAAGAATAATGGAAGGAGCTCAATATGATCCATAGGCTGTGTGTGGTCATTGCCTTCTGACAAACGGTGACTTGGAATTTCAGGACAGTGCCTGCAGTGGTAGTATTCTTGTGTTCTCACCCTTGACGCCCATTGTGTGTCATCGGTCACCTGTAATCTGGTAACATGCACATAGCTAAAACAAAGTATATTTGTATTTCCTTGAATACAGTTGGTACATCACATTGTTTTTTTACATGTTCTTTGGAAAATATAAATAAAAAAATTCTCTACTCTGCAAGTCTCCTGTCAGCACAACAGAGCAGCTTCGAATTTCACCAGAAGTCACGTGTGAAACCTAGAGCAAACTAGTGTTGAAGGTCCATATAGGTCATAGATAGATACTATTATTATTATTAGATCATAGGTCAGGCTTAGATCCTGGTTGGTAGCAACCCAATAGAACCTTATTAAAAACTGGTGCAGGAGGTGGCCAACATAACTAAATACACCAACTGACTCTCACAAATTTTGTGGTATTATACTTTTGAAACAACAGTAATACCCCGCAGTGGTCTTTTCTCCTTTGTTCTTTTTCAACTAGAACTATTAGGTCTTCGGCATCACCAGCCTTAGTTGCTGAGCATGCAGTTATTTACGTTGAACGCTGCAGTTTCATATTTGGTTCTCTGGACAAGCAAGCCCGGGCTTCCCCATTTTGATAAGGGTCTTTCAGCTTTGACAGGGCATTTGTGGACAAGGAAAACATTTGGACTCTGTGTATTTTGCTACGAAGTGCACCGTAAAAGGCAGAGGACAGCATCAACCATTTCCACCAAGGTTATTAAATTTGTGATAAAGTACGTATACCGTTTGTGACTGACTAATTTGGTGTCAAAGTTACTGCAGTAGCAGTTGTGCAATTTAAACACATGTTTAAAAAAATTCGGGTATGGGAAGTGCTGCCTAATTGAATATATGGAGCACACAATATAATAAATGGTGAGTTTACATCGCGAGACAACTGAGTGTGGAATACACAGCACAGCGTAATGTTCCTTATTCTGGCAATGTTAGCATGGTTCAAGAAGTGGGAAATGCTGCACTACCCTTAATAGCATCTGTTCGGCCCAACAGACAGGATACATATATCCTGATTTGAAGACACTATGCCTAACTCAAAAGCACTATGAGATAGACCCGTACGTGTTTATTTTCGAAACTATTATGAATGAAATATGGCCTGTGTGGTATATAGCAATGCGCACACTCAAGTAAACATGCAAAAAATACGTATACGGGCTCTCGATCTACATCCCGCGATGCGCTCTACGAGATAAACAACACACTACAAAACTACATCGAAGACTTTTTGTGCGGGTCAACTCAAATGACCACTTTCATATAACCGACGAATGGTTGAACGAATGCAGTTCGAATCTTTGTTTGTTTGTTTATTCAAATTCAAATTCAAATTTAAAATACAAATGCAAGTAAAAAACAAACACCACAATAGGGATTCCGTAGCATAGCTAGTTAAGAACACCCATTATATGTGGTGTGCTAAGAAACGGCTGTAAAGAACGAAACATAGAAGATTCAGGTGCCCTGATATCAACCGAGATACAACGATGTGGAAACAATATAACGTCTCAAGTTTTTAACTTAATATTTGGGTGTTTACGTCGCAAGACAACTGAGATACAAGTCTTTAACAAAAAATCTACTATTTTTAAGCTCAGTTGGCAGTTGGTTCCAAATCCTAGGACCAAAAGACGCAATTAATCTCGTACCGTACACATTATTTGGACGAAATAGCGTATATTGATGCAATACCACACTTCTATTGTTTCTAGTGCAAACACGGAACATATCATTTTGGAATGGCGTTTCCCTAGTTATGACTGGATGGATATGGATTAAAAGAGCGCATCGTTCACGCACAAGGTCCGGAAGTGGCACAATGTTAAGCTGAGAGAAGAGCCCAGCAGAGTGTGTCCGAAGGTCAGAATAAGTTATTATTCTCAAGACCCGCTTCTGTAATTTGAATAAACAATCAAGGTAGGTCACCCAAGTGTTGCTCCAGGACGTAATACAGTATAGTAAATGGGACTGAAAAAGGGCAAAATATAACTGTCTCAGGATATACAAGGGAAAGCACTGTCTTGCCAAGAACAGTGCATGGCAGGACTTTCTCAATTTTCGAGCCACACTGTCGATTTCTAACCTCCACGACAAAGTACAATCCAGGATAACACCGAGATAACTTATGTGGTCAGATCGGTCGATCTTCTGACCAGAGATATGGTCAGAATGGTCACGATACATTCCTACGTCTTTCATTGCGGTCACGCTATGATGCTGCACAATATATGTATCTCGTGTGAGAAGCGTGCCAAACGCACGATGTGCACACGGGCAGAAATACGGTCGTCTTTCTTTGAAGACCAGTCCTCTGCAAGTATATGCTCAAACGACCACCAAGTCTCACGTTGTTGCAGGGCTTATACAAGAAGAAGTGCAACGAAGATCTGGATAAACATACCCCCCCCCCCCCCCCTGACAAAGGCAGATCGGCGAGCGCTCCTGAAAGGCCGTACTTCATATTTATTTGCGCTGCATTATAAAAAACGAAAAGCTCGCGTTTCCGCTTCCATTAATTATATTATTATTATCCCCTTGAATACAATTATTATGTTTTTCTTCCTTTTTTTCTTCAATATTGTCATTTTTAGCGTGCATCTTTCCTGCTCCATTCCTCGTTCTTGGTGACAGTGAATCACGGCGGGCAACATTGTTTGCTTTCAAATCCAATCCGAGCCACTCCTTCCTCGCCTGTTCTTTGCCATACTTGATAGCGTCGTGGTGCCGTCGTGGTAGAAGTTCTCTGGTAAGTTTTTTTTTTTTCGCGTTTCAAGTGGATTTTTGTTTGTGTGAAGTGGCAGGATGTGAGCATGCTGGACGTCTATCTGATCGAAAACCTCCAGCACGTTGATTAGAGTTTACGGACACTGCAAAGCGTAGATGATTTTTGAGGACAGAAATTCGTCGTCAAGTGGATTTCCGACAAGGTGCATTGACGCTTATATTGTTGCTACATGTGAGTCCTCTAATGTTTTATTTATTTCAACACATAAAAGTATAAAAACATTAAGATAAAAAAAGTATTTGTAGCTGCAGCATGTAGGGAGCTGCAGTGCACGTGGTTCTGAGTTTGTGCTCAGCTCAACTTTTTATTTTCCGAGCGTGTACAAACGATTTCAATCGCGTACTTAATGGTTGACACCGGCCGTATTTTTAGAGAGGACGCATAATACAGTTGGAGGACTTGGTTATTCCACTATTTGTCACAATGATGGAGTAGCATAACTGGTGCATAATTAATCTATGGAAGTGTTTGTAAGTGTCAAGTATTCGGCACTGTAATGGTCATCTTTGTCCCCATGTGGGGGTAGGGACAGACTTGAAATTACTCAGGGATTCTATTCTATGTTTTCAAACAAATGGTGAAAATTGTGCTTTCCTTGGAACACGGTGAAGGTAGACAAGCACCAGCCTACGGGAGACCTCGCCTAAGAAAGCCTCGCGTCAATGCTTGCGAAAATGCAGAGACTCAATACAGTACACCTGTTCACATGCGATTTTACGTTCCTGACCCTCAATACTTCACAGTGAATTGAATTAAATTTGTGGCCAAGGCAACCAGGGACAACGTAGTGTGTGCAGGGGGGAGGAACTAAAAAGTAATCAAAAGAAAAGTAAATGACTTTCAATAGCTGTTCAAAGCAAAGCATGTTGACTTTCAAAATGAAGTCTAAAGGAAGTCCAGAGCAGAAATGTCTTTTGAAATGTTTTGGAGAAATGTCAAAAGGAAGTCTGTCGCAAATGACAATTAGTTGTCGAAAGCAGTTCCAAAGAATTTTTCATATAAAATCTATAGAATTCCAGTATAATCTCTATTGACTCTTTTGACATATTTCTACAGAAATGGAATAGAATTTCTATAGCATGGACAAATATTTTGTTATAAGGACTATCTCTGGGGCTGTATAGTAAATGAAAGTCATGAGCATTCTAGATTATACATTTCTTTGGTATCGCTATTATGTGCTGCAGATTCGACAGATATACAGGGAGTTTAACGAAAATTCCCGGGCTGAATAATTCAAAAACGGTAATTATATCGGGAAATTTATTTGTCTGTTAGCATCCTTCATGCGTCGGCCACAAACTGACCACTCAGCTTTTGGTTTTCATGCGCTCGTTAATTGAATAAATTTCCAGCTTTATTTTGCTTTGCTGGGCTTTCGCGCCCGAGCCGTAGCGATGGGAACTCCGAGAAAGTGCCAAACCCGTAAAATATGCATCGACTTTCAATTATCTTTGGAGTAATTAACTAGTTTCGGTTTACAAATTTCTTGCGCGGAGCAGTGCAAGGATGCGCTCTTTCGCCCAACTACCTTGCGCTCAAATTCCTGTTCATCCGCTTGCATTGGTCGCGGGGGTGCCACAAGATAAGCAACAGCCACGAGCGAGGGTTTGATATGACTTCTCGTTGTCTACCGAATTCGTAATCAGGATCGCAGTCGTGTCATGGAAGGGCAAGATTGTGCGCGTTTATCGCCATAATGACAAGCACTTGTCAGTCGCGATAAAACTATTTATCGCGGGACAAAAGTGGGCTGCTGTTAACGTGAGAAGCATTGTCGTTGAATGAGACCTCGTGCACAATTTGTGGGGAAATAGCATGGAAATACATGGATTAGACTTCATAGTGTGACTTACTTCGGCCCCTTTCCTCCTTCGGCGGAACCCAAGAGCCCCCAAGGAGGAAGTTCTGAGTAAACTACTGAGCGAATGCATGGCCATTCTACCGAGATGGGGAAGATACATGCGACGTGAACGTTTGAGGCAATGATTTGTCTCGCTGTAACGAAGCTGTGCAGAAAGCGCTGAACTTTTAAAAGTTATGCACCCATGACATTGTCGAAATATTTCATTATTTCTCCCTGGTTTTTTTTAAATAATCAATCAGTCAATCAATCGAAATATTTCACTCATTCTTTCTTGGAAGCGTTCGCGCGGTACTAGGAAACACCGCGAGTAATGGGCGGTGATAGGAGTACGAGATGCAGTAACTGAATCCGAATCATTCAAAATGTCTAAGCAAACCATATGCATGCAGGATCCGCCGAGAGTAATTGGTGCTTTGGATAACGCGACTTGTAACCGATACAAATATTTCAAGAGGTTTATGAATTAAGAGTGGAGTGAAAGTTGGGTAAAAGTCATTTACCGTGGAGTCCAAGTCGAAATTCCCTATTAGAACGATAGTAGTATCACGTTATCCCGCACTAGCTAGGTACGGATTAAACTGGACAATGCTCCGAATATGTACAGTGAGGTAATCGGAGGCAAAGCACTGTGTCCTTGGGAGCGGTGAGCCCGTATTTTACAAGACTGCAATGAGAAGATACCTCATGTAGCCAATGGTAATATAATCCGCACAGACCATCTAAATGTCCAAACATATATGTTCCAGATTTCTGTACTAAAGAAGTTTTGACTCCCATATTCGTAGCTTCGGAAACCATCATGGATATGTGACGGGTGGCAATAGTGCTGGCTCCACTTATTACATAAATCGTTACGCCACCGACTCCGATACCCTCCCGATTAAACTGAGTGATCTATTTGAAACCGGAAATATCGTACCCATCACTTTCGGGAACTAAAGGGACAACTAAACATATATTGAGTGTGTTATACCGCGAAGTTCTGTTGACTGCTCATCGGATGCCGCATTGCTTAAAAGTCGCAGTTCAGTCTGGGAATTTTTGTAGAAAAATATGCGTTGCTAGTGCTAAGGCTCCACGTTTAACCCACTGAATTCCCAGACTGAACTGCGACTTTTAAGCAATGCGGCATCCGATGAGCAGTCAACAGAACTTCGCCGTATAACACACTCAATATATGTTGCAGCGCGCGGCATCCATCTTTCTGGTAACGCGAGCGCGCACAGTGAGCATGATTTTTAATCTAATGCTTTGGCGAGGTTGAACCAACCCCACAGCACCCTGTTTTTCTGAATCCGCCGCTGGTTACACGCGGAACAATCGACCGGTCGCGTTGCTACAACGCTGTAGTAGCCGACACTATTGGGCCAATAAAGGTGCTTGAATGGTCTAACGTCACAACATCCCAGAGGACGCCGGGAGAGTTGACTGCGGATGAGCACAATCTCATAAACAAACTGTGCCAGAAAATGCGCGCTTTTTGAACACTGAGCCCTTGTGTATCGCTTGTGTGCTACCCCACATCACCCAACACGCATAATCTGACCTCTAAGGGGTCTGCGTGCGAATATCAGCACTTGAGGTGGAACACGTGAGGCATCTGGCCGCACGTTTCGTTCATAACGACACTCTCTCTATTGTGAAGAAAAACAGCTACGGAAGTCTGGTGGGGGGGGGGGGGGGGGAGGGAGAGGAAGACGAAACGACCTCTTTTCTTTAGTGAGTTTTAGTGGATCGTACGCTATCGCCTTTGCGTACGTAAGGAATAGCGTTGTTGGTTATGTGCACGCGGAAAACATAAAGAGACCTTCGCGCACTGCGCAGAACCACTACGCTATCCCCTACGTACGCAAAGGCGATAGGGTACGATACACTAAAACTCTCTATTATCTCGAGGCTCTCAAGTAACAATTACTTTACGCGCTGGCTCAAGCTGTAGCAGCTTCCTTACAGTTGCGTGCTAGCACAATTTCTTATTCGGTCACATGATCCCAGAGCACGAGAGTAGAATCTGAACAAATCGGCTGCTGTCTCTCAGTCACGAATACCACGATACGCCACATAGTTCGAGTTAAACCTGTCGATGGCACTACCCAAATAACCAAATGTGTTTCATTTTCGCATTTGGAATAATGGCTTTTTAGATAGTAGCTTCCCATTCGTCTGGACTTCCCATGTCGTCTGGACTTTGTACACGTTTGGTTCAGCGGAAAAATAGAGGTTCAATTGCTTCTGTGCAACAGAGAAATCTGTCATCTTCAGTAGTCATTGTTCTTTCAGTTTATTTGAAGTAACTTCAATTCCTTCAATTCAGCTTCGAAATTTGGCTTGTCAACCCCGCATCTTCTCGATAGAAATGAAAAATCGATGTCAAACTGGCCATGGACATCGCTCGTAATGAAGTAATGCAGTCGTTTTTCTATGAAGTCCAAATGACATGATGCGTGAAACCCACTGTAGTGTGACTATTTCGCAATATGCTCGGGAACTTAGCGTTCTACCAGTCGATGTGCTCGGCGACTCACAAAGACTTCTCCTTACTTTGCGAGCACTAACCGACCAGTGAGTGCTCTCGAGGCTGCTTCTTCAGGCTATGAAAACGGATTGTGCATATGCACGTAAATCGCATCTCTGCTGGCCTATGTTTTTGTGGGTTCCACGATTTCTTGAACCATTGTGAATGCGACGCACCTAACTGTCCGCACAAGACCTGTCACTAGTCGGCGCCCAAAGAACCGAGAACCGCAATAGCAGGACACAACCCGAGAAGGTCATTTGCGGTGTACCGAATGTACGCTTAGCAGGGCCACCAGGTAATAACACACAACTGAAGCGTCCATTCGAAAAGAGCGAACACCTGACAAGAGGCACCATTCAATTTTATTTGGTTCATCCCTGCGGCTAATACCCTCTGCAGCCTGCTTATTCAGCCGTTTGGTCATAGCTGCACTTCTCTCGGGCTGGGGTGTCTAAACGAGCAAAAGTTTTGAAGGCACACGAAGGAGACATGCCACCACGCTGCTTTGATCGGCCTTTAGTTTCTAGTCGCATGCGCCATCTGTCCTAGTGACGCGGAACAAACAATTTGTATTTTTAATTTAAATTTTCTCTTTTGTAACGTCATTTCTACATTTTCTCTTGTCTGCTAAGAGTTACGAAATGCAAATAAAAATGTTCGCGCTGAAAGGCGTTACCAAGCAGTCCTATTGCATAGTATACCCTCTTGCCTGTGGTTGCTGGTCCCGCCTGATATGAATTATGCGTATATATGGTCAGTCCGAACATTGAGTGTCCCCCCCACACACACACACGGAAGTGTTAAATCCGCCCCTGCTTACCGCCGGCATAATATTCGAACAATATGATTTGTATGAAATGCACTAGCCTGTAAGGAGCAGCGCCGCGATGATCAGTCGGATAGAATCCATGAAATCCTTCCTTCCTGATGCAGTTTTGATCCCTTCTAGCCGAAACCGCATTCCTAAACGACATCGATAAAAGAATCATAATCATAGGGTGTGGGAACGACAAGGGTTGAATTGGCTCTCTGGAGATTACACTGTTTTCTGCGAACCAGGTCTGCGTTATCAGGAACAGAGGTATATCTATAGGTATATTGCCGAGAGGGAACCTGACTGGCTAATTTAATGCCACATATATCTCACAGACAATTGTCCCATTATCCCAACGTCCATTTCATAAGCATATCGGTATCAAGGCGACAAATAAAAGATAACAAAATTCGTTGGAAGGTGTTTTAGCCTTTCATCGATTGATTACCACATAGAGGCGTACACCAGCGTGATTTCTTCAGTTGCTTGGGAAGTCTAGTACACGTGATGCATCCTGGTATTGTGCATTTACAGGTGGCACTCAACGAGCTGCTGCATCGCTTCAGGAAAAATGTTTGGAGTACTGACCTTCGGTTCCGTCACATTGCCATCCACCAGAAGTACACACTAAGAAAAAAGAAGTAAATGGGGAGTAACTGCGGCTTTTTCTCCTCTAGACTGCAGTTACTCCCCATTTATTCCCCTAACCCCGACATGTATTCCCCAGTACTGCAAATTGTCACTAAACTTCGCGAATGGTCTTCGGCATGCAACGACAACAAAAACAACGACATGAATGTTTATGGGATGAGGTCAACAGTCGCATGCAACAGTCTACGTAAGTATGTGCTCTTGGTCAATTTGATGTCATAAGGCTCTATAACTCAGCCAACATAGAATTTAATGTTTCCGCCCATACAAAGTAAGAAAGAGTTAGAGTTTCTTTCTTCGCAAATGGTTCCCTATTTATGTCGCAAGGTTCTGATATCACTCGATATATCACTGTTGTCGGTTTGATTCAAAGTATTTTCATGCATGCACACGAATTTTGCACGTGGGACTCTTAGAACAGAACGTGAAATGCAGTCTCAACTCTGTAACATTCATTTACTCCCGTGGATTTACTTCTGAAACGGACTATTTTCAGTGGCAACGCACTTAGTCCCCAAGAGGAGTAAAATCACTCATTTTTTTTAGAATGTACCTTTTCTCTGAAAAGAGCTGATGCCGATGCACATCAATATGATTATGGCTGACAGCTGCATATGTGAATGCGCGCCTTTGCAGTGCTGATCACCCTCTCTTTGCCGGCGTCTCCTAGGTGAAACGATAAGGCCGGCCCGCATGGTGCGTGTTTCTGAGAATATCGCGCTGCATAGCAGTCTACATGGCCACGCACCGTGAAAAAGTACGCCTGTCAAACCGCATGGGGCGCAAATCCCGCTGCTGCGTCCACAGCGGGTTTGGAGTATGTGCTTTACGAAGTCCTTCCTCTACCATCCTGAAATTGTTGTTTTTGTGTGCGTTCCTTTGTAATTGAAGTTGTTGTACTTGGAGATGTCCTTCAGCTTCTTCGTCAGAGCGGCCATTGCTAAAGAACGAAGTAGAATGCTAGATCAGAACCAGAAGAGACTTGCTGCGCCCTGGCTGGTTGCTGTGGACGCCTGTGAGCTGACTGGTGGTGGTGGTGGTCGTATGATGTTCTAAGAAAGAGGAGTGAGGAACGTGAACTGACTGCTGCGTGAAATATGAAACCTGCTCTGATGCAGTGAACCACGCGATACGAGCAGTTGCGATGTACACAATTTCGCACTGGGCGTGGAAACTCAGCATTTACGCAAGAAAAACGCACCATTGGGGCCGGCCTATAGTCAAGGGCACGTAGTCTATCTAAAATGGCGTCGAAACGTGTCACCCCCCTAATTACTGTGCCTTCAACTGCATTTTACTGTACAATACGATATGCGAGCAGGTCAGAAGTCTGCGCAGCTTCCCAATGTCCCAGTTTCCCCTATATCCCATGGAGGGAGCTCATTGAACCCTCTCCCAAAAAAGGGGTTACAGCAAACGGCTCTAGGTTACGAAGCGCCCCGTTTCTTTTGTGGATCCATGCGGGGAGCCACAACGAACAACGAATACCCTTTTATCTCAGCCCTGTGATTGGACAGACACTATGTCACATGCTGCCTCCAAACTTCACCCTCCAACCCTGCCGCAGAGTCAAGGTGTCGTAGCATATTCCTGTGAGATAATGTTCCCTAGCAGAATGCATGCTGAAAAGTGAGGACATCTGCAACGTAACATTTTAGTCGTGCATATATTTTCCTAGAGATGCCGTAACCGCTATAGTGAGCATTAAGTTCTCAGAAACGATTTATAAACATAGACACGAGACAGAAAGTGAGAAAATAATCTGTTCATCTGAAAACGAGAATATGAACTGAATTTCTCATGCAGGGTGTTTCACGAAAAATGAGCCAGAGTTCTAAAAAAATGGTTCATCGGACACCAAAAAGACGGACTGTATAGTGTTACCAGTGGTGCGAGGAAACTCAGATTATTTTTCTTTTGTAATTAATTAGTTAATTAAGTGAAATTGATTAGTTCATTTTTTAATTATAATGATTGGAGCCAAAATGTCAATAAGAAACTTGTAGCGGGCGATAAAACAACACGAAACCTGTTCATTGGGCGAGAATCATGCCAGTGCAACTCTCAACTCGGAGGCCAAGGCCGTGGCAGCTTTTGTGGAAGGAGGGAAATGGCTGGCATGCACGCACAAGAATTGCAATAACAACGCCCGACATGCACAGGCACACTATATGAAACTCGGTATTGTTTCAAGGTTTGTTGCAGCGTACAGATACCGTGGAAAAACCCAAGTGCACGAGACACTCACACAACTGATATCCGGAGTTAAACGCTTCGAAGCCATCGTGTGACAATGAACCTATTCGTTCTCGTGGCTCTTACTATTTGCTTGGTTTCAGGTGAGTCACGCTATCATTATTTTATAGCTTTGGGAAGAATCGGATTTTTCGAATTCCGAATCGAATGCGTAGTTCTGTATTCCAACTTCGCATCGAAGTAATGTATCTTCCAAACCGAATGGATTCGAATCATACGGAAGCTCCACTTCTAAGCACAAAAGCGTCGGAATAGAGACATGGAACAAAGTGAGCGCTGCATCGCATGATGATCCGCTCGCATCTATTGTGTATGCACCCGAATATCCGTATGCTGTACTACATAACTGATTCGATTATATATCCATTCACTTCGTATACGCTTCGTCTTTTACGGCTACTATTCCCACATGTCTAGTTTTTTATCGGCCTCTCTCTCTCTCTCTCTCTAGGTAACAGTCTGCGAAGCTCTCTTAAAAATCACGTCAAAGAAGTGGTTGTAAAAGAAAGAACATTATTCCGTCAATAAAAAGATTACGCACGGTGTAGACGAAAGAGCAATTTTAATCTGTTACTTGCATCCCTCCGTTGGTGGTAACCAAGGTCGTAGTGAAGACTGAGAGGTGGCGGGTTCAAATCCTCCCACCCGGTTTGCTGTCCGAGGGTTTCCCTGGCTTTTCCGGCAAACTTTTCAGGCGAATGTCGGCACAGTTCCCCTTGAGGTCGGCCAGGTTGTTTCAGAAAACGCAAACGCTCAAGAAACGCCAAATGCAAAACGCTTCGTCTCACTTTTTTTTTTCTTTCTAAGTGTGGTCCGACTTCGTTGTGACAACCCGTAGAGGGACGTGCGCTTCTCCAGGCGGCGCGCCGAACACTGTGGCGGCAGCACCACATGTGCGAGAATTTACACTGTCCGCTCCACTGATCTCTATGTATAAAGGCTGGATAGCGGATGGGTGAGGGTATCGCGGGAAAGGGTACGCCAACCGTCCGCCATATTGCGGTGCTCAAAAGAGCCATTGCAGCCCATTGGAATGCATGTAAGCTGTGACAAGTTTTGCTGTTTGTGAGCGCTTCCCTTGCTGCTTCGCTAATATTTTGCCACGGATCGCTGCAGAAATCCCTCGTGATTGGATTCCTTACGTTTTTTGTGTGAAATCTCGTCACATACATGTTATTTCCTGCCTATTTTGTACTCGTGTGAGGTCGTGTCGTTCCAATTTTGTACTTTGAACTTCGATTATGTGATTTGCTGGTTTTGTGCAGGGTGTCTAACCACAAAAAATACGGGTTCGGTTCGGGTTCGGGTTCGCGTTGTTTTGATTTCGTTCCGGTTCAGTTCCGGTTCGGCCACGCCAAGAATCGAACCGGTTCGCAAACCGCTTCGCAGCCCCGAACCGGTTCGCGAACCGGTTCAACGCTTCCGTTTTATATGTTCCATAAAGCTGCTTTTATCAGGAAATGCGTGGCTAATAGCTTACTGCTGTTGTCTGCATTGACGTCTCTAGCGGTGAGGTAGCCCTTTAGCGAGAGAAATGAGAAATCGATGAACACTTATTGCAAATAGAGTCCACGCTGTTGAAGCGGTGTAGTCCTACTACTTTCTGTTCCCAAAATCTTTTTTCACACGCTAAGTGACAGCAAGATACACTTAAAGAAAGCCTAATGAGATGGACAACGTAACATAGACGACAGTACTTGCCGGCACACTGCCTTCGCAGCGTGAATCGATCTGAAACCGTACTGAAGCATGTCGAAAATAAGCCTGCCAGCGTTACTCTGTCCGAGCTCACAGCAGTGTACTAGTTAATCCACAACACAAAGTCAATGTGTCACGACACAACTGCACTACGAATAAGCAGAACCACATATACTTTTCAGACCACGACCAATCAAACAGGCACCGTTCTGCGTACGCTCCTTCTCCACTTCTCGTGTTTCTGACGTGTTTAATTTGTACTGCTCACGTGTAAACGGAAATCTTGGGCGCTTATTTGATCACATATTCGTACTGTAGAGCTACATAACTGACCTACTCCATTCCTGTTTCATTCGTCCGCGTGTCACCTTGTCTCCGCACCGCGTGCGTGGGGCGCTAGCCGCGGCGCTCACAAGGACAACTGCGCTTCAACATGTTAAAAAGACGCTGAAAGTATACTTATTATACGTCGTCGTCTCACTGCTAGGTGAAAATTTCTGAAATCCATGATATAGGCGCGTGATCATGATACCAATGTGTCTTCGTTCGGGGATAGAGAGGAACTCTAATGCTGACTTCTTTTATGTCCGAACCGTTTGGTTGCAAACCGGTTACCGCTATTATTTTTTACGGTTCTGCTCCGGTTCGGGTTCAACAGTGTCATGAAAATTGCGGTTCGGGTTCGGGTTCGGTTCCGGCAAAAATAACGGTTCGGGTACGGTTTTCGGTTCGGGTTCGGGTTCGGTTCGACACCCTGGTTTTGTGTGCTGTTGTATTTGTTGTGTTACGTTTCCTTTGTCGTCTGTCAGCGTGTTGCTTCTCGTGTTTCTCCCATTTCCTTTCTGCTCGGGGGTGTGGAATGCCAGGGAATGTTAGATACATTTGTTTATGTAACCACCTTAATATGCATGGGTATAAACATCATGCTTTGCACAGGAAGTTTAGATATGTCTAGTTATGACACGGAATGCCGAACGGCACTAAAGCACTTCCAAAGGACTAGAATGATATTATGTGATATAAAGGCTACATGACGGTAAAAACATATCGACTAGAAATATGTGCACTGGGGAAGTAAATGGCGGTAAAGACAGTTCAAAATGACTAGAGGTAGAGTGAATAAGTCATAAAAAGGCTAAGTAGCAAGGTCTTGTGGTGAAAGCTCCAATATCAACGTATCACAAGTCCAGTTGCAACAGCAAGTTTGAAGTAGTCAACCAGGTAAGTGGGCAGAGTGCATTACTGGTTGTTGAATATGATCAACCTTGACAATTTCTTTCGCAGATGAGGCCTGGCTGTCACCTTCTCTGTACATTCCTTGGCAAGGTGGTACAGTCCAATACTGCTGTAGCACTGGGAAACTTCTTTGACCAGACGGATCACATTGTTTTCCTTTGGGCTGCATTCAAACATATATTGTCGCAAACTTAAGCAGGGAGAATAAAGAGTAGACATTCGAGGTTGAAAAATTATTTATTGTCTCTAAGTAAAGTAAACATGCTGGAACGCACCAAAGAGACATGTGGCTGGTGTGTTTGTATGTCCCACTAATGCGAGTTTCTACGTTAGGCAAAATTTTCATGCAATACTTTTTCCTTTATATGCTTTTACCCATCTTAGTACTGTCCTATCCAATATGATAGTGGCTTTTAACTGCATATGAATGCATAATTCAGGAGTGTTTTCATATATTGGACTAGTTGCAGCTTTAAGGTGCACTTCATGCAGTACTGATTCCAATAATCAACCATCGCTTGAAACTCTTAACTAGGGAACATGATTCATAGAGGCTAGACTTTCATGCAAATACACAGTTTCAACCAGAGTTCGAGGCAACTCATTACTGTAACCAAGTTCCTTTTTTTGGTAACTGATAACTTAACTCTCTACTTTTGTGCCGTGATAACTTTCAGAGGAACTCATTTCTTTTTCAGGTAACTTTGCCAAAGTAACTTAAGCTAAGTTCCACGTTACTTTTAATTCGCTTTTCACTCACGTCCACTTGTTTTCTTGCTTTCTCTCCGGTTCTTCCATGGCATTTTATGTCATAAAACGTGATGTTCAGTCAATGACAGTATTCTGTTCAAGAAGTAAGAACCGCTGCTATTGAAATGAAGCTGGACCATTGTGTGCCCACAGGGAATAAGATGCAAAGCGTTCGCATTGTTGGACATCAGCGAAAACTCAACGCAGGCAACTCAGGGTCGAACTCAACTGCTCACACGAGCTGCACCTGTGTAGTGTAGCTGCACTGCTATTTTGTGTCCGAAGTAACGTGGGAGTAACTCGTTCTTTTTCTTAAGTAACTCCGTAACTGCGAGTTACGTTTCAGGCTGAATAACTTCGTTGTTAACTTAGTCACATTTTTCACATGGTAACTTCGTAGGGAGTTCATTTTGACTGGTAACTTCTCGATCTATGCTTTCAACTGTGCATGCTTTTTGTACGCTGCATAAAGTAAGATACTTTTGCCCCAGTGAATTTGTTGCGTGTTTTAAATGCATGCAAGTGAATTTCTAGAGGTGCATATTTTGAGCAAGATTAATGAATTTTTCGTGCATGTGTGTTCAACCAGCTTTTAGTGCATATAAATCCGGCCTCTACATATGACGTATGCATTATTACTTTCTTTAGGTGTTCTGGGAAGTCGAACTTGTTGGGCACAGCGTCAGGCCTCAGTCGAACGGTTTGCCCTGTTCTGTCGAAGCACCTGTCTTTAAAATGTTTGCTGCAGACCAGTGATGTCTTCGACGGCGTCCAGTCCTTTCGCCTGACATTCACCACACACTTTTTTAAATGTTGTGGGCGGCTGTGAGGGAACCTGCATTGTACAATTTATGCCATCAGTTACGGCAGGGATGACAAGGCTGATCCAAGCAAGCAATCGTCGATACCGTGACAAACAAACTAAGCCGTAGATCCCACCTGACACGCCCACTTCAACGCCTGCTACGTGCCGAGACCATACCCGCGAACTGCAGGAAGTCTGGACTATCACAATGACTCTATCCAGATAACGTACTGCTTAAAGTTTAACGTTTAGATCTTGAGACACGAGTCACAAAGTGCCGCACACATGCTTCAACAGCAACGTTTCGTCGCCCCGCTCGTGGACTAATAAATCACATTTATTAGTAAAACTAAGTTACTTACTTGTGAAATGTCGTCCCCGGTATCTTGCCAGTACGGGCAGTACACCCATAACCACAGCAGGCGGGCATGACACCACAAAAATGCTACGCAAAGGCGCATGCAGATTATGCAGCTGAGTCGCGGACGGCAATGTTTTGAGCTTCGCAAGATGGCGGCGGTGACCGTACGGTTGCACCCTCAATCCGCTATCCAGACTATTACTATAGAGATCAGTGGTCCGCTCGCTCTCTATGTGTCCTTTTTCTTACTGCCGACTTCCCTGCCACTCAGGTAAAAGCAGATAAGGGAAGCAAACGAAATGTGGACGATTGTCCCGAACAAAACACGGCCGCTGCTCGTTTGGCGGCGTTCCTGTGCGGCTTCTTTCTCTCCTCCGAAACTTTACTGCACGGTCCCTATATAGCTATTGCTGCTTCCATTATTTGACCCCTCATTTTCTTTGTACCAATAGCGGATCGTCCCAATGCCTGCTACATGGCTCCTGCTTAAGGCCCGTGCAAGGCAAAAATCACGAGTTTCTACTTCAATCCAAGATCTTTGGATTGCCTGAAATTTATCTACGGAGGATGTGGGGGAAACGGCAATAATTTTGCCACATATCAAGCATGCATGAAAACGTGTAAATGTAAGTCAATCTTACTGTGCTATAAAATGATAGCTTTTTTTCTTGTTGTTGTTAATTTTGTAATTGACTGGGCATCGTTCGTTTTCAGATTCTGCAGCTCCTTCTAGTAACATCACCTGACCTTGATCTTGTGTTTGGAGAACCTGATACGCATTCCGGTGACAGTCTCGTAAATTTTTCAGCTACAGATACAGGGTGTTTCACCTAAGGTGATAAAAAATGATAACTGGCGACGTACTCGCCGGAGGATTGTGGAACTTTGGGCAATTGCCTTCTGGGAACTTTTTCCGCTATTTAGGAAGGCTTTTGACACGTTTTTACTTGACGGAAATTTATTTGTTTCAATCGGACTTTGAAAATTCCCAAGTGAACCTCACTTTTTTACACAAATATGAAGTCCTCCACGGACAGCCAGAGACCCAACAAAAACTATGCACAGCATCGCAACAGAAATCGACTAAAAAATAATAAAGTTTCGCTTTTGGCCACGCCTGCTTGATTGTCGCAAAGAAGAGCGCACGGAAAATGCTGGGAGAGGAGGAAGTGTTCCCGCCTCTTGTTTTTCCTTTCGTACCTATGCGTTGACCTTGATGCTGGTGATAACTGTCTTATCAAAAAGAAATCTAAATAACCGTCTTATCACAAAGATCACGCCCGATTCTTTGCGAAAATCAAGCAGGCGGCGCTAAAGCGTAATTATTACTAATTTTTTTCGACTATTCCTGTCGCGATACCGTGCATAGTTTTGGTTGAGTCTGCGCTTATCCGTGGTGGACTTCATAGTTCTGTAAAAAAAGTGAGGTTCGCCACTCATAGCCACAGTTGCTTCGCGGCCATATCTAGCGGAATGTCATTCATGGGGCCTGTGTTTATTTTACCGTAATGTATACAAAGACAAAATAACAATTATTGTTCAGATGCTTACGTCATCAAAGAACAGAACGTCGTGCAGAAATATTAACTGCAAAAAAGAAAGCTATTGTGCTATTGTCTTTAAAAAAATATGACGCGTCACTGTGTGGATTGCGCGTCCCATAACCTTCGTTGTAATTGATTGTTATTGATTTTGTTTTTGTTTTTCTTTTGATCTACGTAAACTGATTCGATAAGGGCAACAGATTTTTTCCCAGCACCGCCCAATAACCTCCCGAAGAACTTGCAATATCTCCCAAGACATGGTTAAAAAAGGCCAGATAATCAAAAAAAAAAAAGAGCGAAAAAAAAAAACAGCAGGCGGCTACGAGTGTCACACTGCGTCACAAAATTCAAACGCCCCTCCCCCTCATCATTGCGCGTCCTTGAAAGCGGTCCAGATGCTACAAGGCATGCGTCGGTCATTATCAATACCCGTTCGCGTGGCGCAGTGGTTAGCGTGCTGGCTGTGTCACGTCGAGGCTGGGACGTAACCGGGTTCGAATCTCGGTGCCGGCTGTACTGTCTGGGGTTTTCCCTGGGTTTTCCTGAGACGCTTTCAGACATATGTCGGCACAGTTCCCTTAGAAGATCAGAACATTCCCCAAGGGCGATAGTCGTGACATTTCCCACTGCTTTGAGGCCGACAATGGCGAGCACTTCCCCACCACCGGTCTGTATCAAGATGCACAAAATAATGATTTGCCTTCAGGGATGCAGATGTCGTATCGCTAACAAATTTCCCTTCTGCTCAGCACTTCTGATTGCATCTGGATTCTTCTTGAGCTCCCAATAGGAATACACATGAAAAGTGTTGCTGAAATACTTTCATGGTCGTTTTGATTATATTACCTGTCTACCTTCTCGTTTCTCAAGCCCATTTGATGACCAGCTAATCTGCATACATGTCATTTCATTATTGTCATCATTGTCATTCATGCCATTGGATTATTATAAAGTGTTTTGGCTTGCGCGAGACACGTGCAAGGGCCCTCTCTTTTCGGGTAACGCCGGTTTTTATCCCCCGACTTGCATCATCGTCACTTGCAACAGATAACTATCAGTGATGAGTGACAAAGGTTCGTGCCCTAGTCAAGCAGCTTTTTTGCTGCTTTTTGGCCACCCTCTGTTGTACAGGTTCCTACAGATGTTTCCAATAAAATGAAAATTAAATGAAAAAATGAAATGAAACGATGAATTTAGGAAAACGAGCACGTCAAGCTTAGCGGAATGAAGCAGCCAACGGAAGGCAACTCCTTCCATGACCAACGGATGGCAGCTCCCTTGAGCTAACGCTTTTTCGAGCGAGCTCGACACCCCTGCTTCATCCATTGTGCCTCGTTGTTGCTCTCGTAGGTGGTTCATCAGTGTGAGAAGGCGGTAAAAGGCGCTTCGAGATTCAAACGGAGGCCTCCTCTAAAGATACGGTTTTCGTTGTCGGAACAGATAGGGTCCATACCGTAGCGCATGGCTACAGGGTACAGCGAGTTTAGTATCGCACAGGTGGCAGCTGTTAAAAGAAAACTGCTGTTGGGAGTCCGTAGGTTTGCGGTAGAGGTCAGTGGAGATGACCCCGTCGGTTAATGTCACCTGAACGTCGAGAAAGATAACTGTTACAGTGTAATATGAATGAGTAAATTTGATGGAAGGGTGAACTTGGTTGATGTCGTTAATAAATTCATTTAGGTCGTCCTCTGAATGCGGCCGTATCATGAAAATGGCATCAAGGAAGCGGTTGTAGAAGGTTGGCTTTTTCTCACGTTTGGACAAAAAAGTTTCTTCTAGGAATCCCATAAAAATGTTGGCGTAACTCGGTGCCATCTTGATGCCCATGGTCGTTCCGTTAACTTGTAAGTAGTGCTTGCCATCGAATTCAAAGTCATTGTTTTTGAAAATTAGATTGAGAAAAGTGGAAAGAACAATGGGGTCAAATGCATGGCCTGAGTATTTTTGGAATGCCTCCTCTGCTGCGAGGATACGGTCGTCGTGCGGGATGTTGGTGTAGAGAGAGGACACGTCTAGCGTAACTAATATGCTCGAAGGGGAAGGTTCACACTCCGTTTGTAATTCGAGAAAATGGGTTGTGTTCTTAAATGTCAGATATGCAGATTTTGAAGTGCCGCAGAACTGAGCGATACTCGCGCTGTGTGTTCAATACCGAACACTGAATATGTGTGCAAAATATCTTGCTCCAACTGTTCGTAGTTTTTTAGAAAACAGTTTTTTTAGTTCCCACACCCGGCCGTCAGACCGTCGGTAAACCCTGCGCACGGGCGCACCGACGTCACTGCTCTCGGTTTATCTGTCTTTGGCTTGGGATGGACTCTTGGCTTGGCCGCTTGGCTTCTTTCGTTTCGTCCTTTGTGCATCGTACATAAGCGAACAGCTGGTATGTTGTTGCTAAGCCGGAAACAAAGCATGTGAATATTTTTTTGGCACGGCGTCGTTTGGAAAGTGCACTTCCTTGTTCTGACCTTGCCTTTTATGGGCTGGAGCGATATGATACGTAATATGCCACGGCGAAGTTGTCGAAGATACGACGGTTCTACGGTGTTATAAACAATTAATTGGAGCATTCAAGTGTTACCTATTATAAGCTGCCAGAAGTGCGAAGCTCTTGGCTGACAGTGGTGCCTGCTAATGTCCACTGCAAGGATTTCGTCCACGAACGTTATCATAGGTTACGCGCGTCTCCAGAGGCACTTTGGAATCTCGGCACGAAATCGTCTGATGAAAATCTCAGGTGCCCCACGCACAACGTTTTGAACGTGTCACGGAGGATCAAGGCAAAAAACGAGAGCAAAAAAGGTAAGTCGAGGTTCAGATATAAAAAATAGCAAGCTTAATGAATCGATTGTGCAGCTGTCCGACTGCGCTTACTCTGATATAACCACGATTAGCAACACAATAGTATTGATAATCTAACTTCTGAATTACCAGGTGCACGCTGAAAGCGGAAATGAAGCATGATCTGGCTTGTATCTGGTGCATGAAGAAATGGCTGACACGTTAGTTGCAGTCTACCTCCACCAATAGGTATGACAATGTGATGTTATAATTTGAGTATTCACCTATGTTCAACTTTTCATGTGCGGTCGCATGCAGACATCTTGACACCACTTTTAAATCTGCCCTCAAAGTTACAACCTGCGCTTTCAGGGTGGAAAACAAAGGTCGCCATCCAGATTAGCTGCTATCTCCCAGTTCAAGCACTTTTGCTGTCTGGACACTGGTTCCTGTGGACGGGGTGTTACAAGCTTCACTGTCTGATATAGAAGGTACGTTACATTAGTTCAGTTAATTTGTCTTTTGCACATTTTTGTTACTGTTAGCTGGATTACTGTTGGACATACAATCCTTTGGCACACCGAAGCTGATGTCGCCTCTGATAACGTTTTAGAATTTTCAGTGTCATCAACGTCCATTGAGGAAGGTGCCTTTACTATCTGTGAACCTTTAATTGAAGAATAGCCCAGAATTCATGTTAACATTGTCTACTCTTATTAATTCACTGTCTGTGTTCTGAGAGCTTAGAAAAATCGAAACTATTTATTTTTCACAACTTCACACTGGGTGGTACTGGCTTGACATGTAAGCTAAAATACCTGGATTCTACAATAATTGTGTTGAACTTGGTGCATAACCGTGGGCAACGCCACATTCACTACATTTTTACTGGGTCCGGTGCACAAATACTGTGTGCATACTGCATACATACATAGTGTTCGATAGGCAAAAATACCTGAGCAGTGCTGTGTAGTCTTTTTACCCAAAGTCCATACTCTTACTGCAAAGTCACAGTACGTAGAACAGCAATGTGCAGGTATGCTGCGATAGAGATTCACAACAGAAAGAAGACTGTTGAGAGCATCTAAATTTTAATGAGACGAGACGTTCGTGCACAAGGCTGCTCTTGTTAATGTCTAACATGAAGTTACAAAATCCCAGAATATATAAAACATGTTGTAATGTAGAGAGCGAGGGTTGGTACAGACATAAAAATAATTATACGATCATATATAATAAAATAAAAGGGGGGTACAACTCCCCCCTCAACTCGACTCGACAACTCAATAACTCTACTTATTCTCTACCTTACAACATGTCATATATTCTGGAATTTTGTAACTTGATGTTAGACCTGAAGAAGCACAGCCTTCTGTGCGAAAGTCTTCTTTCTGTTGTGCACAATCATTATACAGTAAATACGAATATCCATTTCTTGTCATTAAATGCTTTTTCTTTTTTTTTTTTTCTGCAGTGATGAGCATCCATAAGGACACATGTCAGAAAGGGAGTCTCTTCGGGATGACAAACCCTCATCACCTCATGAGGATACAATGGTTGCCGAATGGTTCTCAAGCACATCGAAACTTCAACAAATAATTCATGAAAAAGCCAGTCAGTGCTAGCACCAGGAATTGAACGTGGACCGTCCTGCTACCAGTCAGAGATGTTACATTTCAGGCGTTCATTGACTTTTGGTGAATTACTTGTTGACTTTGTCCCAAGGTGGAGCTCGCCACAGCTCATTTGCTTATCTGTTAATGTTGTGGCGTGTGTTGCGTTTTTCTCTTTATGTGTTCCAGACTCAGAACGGTTAATTTGGATCAGGTCAGGTACGTTTCATTTAGACATGAAAAACATAAAGTGGTGTTTCTCAACACAACTTAGCAGTGGCCTTCATGCATTACTGCTACGGCCATTAAGCGTGAATGGAAAGCTGCACATTAAGCATGATGTAAAACCCCCAAGACTAGGGAACACGAAGGGACAGACACAGACACGTCCCTTTGTGTTCCCTAGTCTCGGGGGTTTTACATATGCATCATCTTCACCAGCTCGCTTGCTTCCTAGCCATTTTTTCTGCATATTATGTTCACTATACTTTTATCGTGTGCTATATAATCTTGTTCAAGTTCTGTGAAACGACGTGTAATGCTATAAAAAAAATCAGTACACTGCTTATGTGGGTTGAATGGTAGCGCATGAATGCAGGAAGGAAACTGTCATGTTATGGCAAGTGCTTACGTATTGTACATTTAACTACTAATTTTATTGGTTAGCTTTTGCCGGCGTATCATGTCAAGCCATGTTATATTAATCTGGAATATGTTCTTCTTAGTAGCCAGAGCAGCTTTTACACAGTGAGAACACAACCCATGTGTGTTTGTCTTTTCCACCGCAGCCCTTGGGTTTCCTCCCTGATGGCTACACATGTCAGGGATAGGTTTCAGAACCGGTAGTTCCCGCCAAGTGTGAATTGCTTTTCAGGGGATCATCTCGCTGGCAGATGAACCATATGGTTTAAATTATTTGCAGGACAGGAATTGCGTAGCTTCACACAAATAGTACTACTACGACGTAAGAGTGGTTTCAAATCTAGCTTTTTTGTGTTCCTGACATTCTCGCACAAGATGTAGTATCCACTATGATCCTTTATATGGGGGGTATGTACAGTGCAATCAACAGATGCTATTTACAAATCTGTGTTTTCTACTGTGTTGAAATGGGGTAGTTTGTATCTGAGAGCCATAGTGAAACACAGGCAGCCAAGGACAGACTTTTGATGCCCTCGAGAAACATGGCAACACATTGCAGGAACTCTGGATGCTGCCTAAATTTCCAGAACACACAGCTCAAGGCAGCGGTTAAATAACAAATGGTTTGAGAAATCCAAGACAGTTGCATGTGTCAGCAGTCCACTCTTGGATTAGCTTCTCTCCGAGATACGTTATCTCAAAGGGAACGCACGGGCACACTCAGAATGATACTAGGGCTGCCTGTAAAATAGAATGAGGAGAGTGGGAGATATATATAACCTTTTTTCTTGTCTGTTATTCTATTGGTTAAATTGTCATTTGCTTAACAGCATATATGTGTATATTCCAGAGTCTGCTAATAAATATATCAGTTTAGAGCTAGCAGTCGCACTGTAGATGTCTCATCCTGCCCTTGGCTGCTTGTGTTTCACTTTGTCCATGCTTGCTATTGCAAAAACAGAAAACGAAAAAGACAATAGAAAAACACGAAAAGAACGACCTAAAAAGCTGCCTGTTCTAGTGCTCACATGGAGGCAATGCAATGAGGTAACACGTTCCATTCATGAACTGTGCATAGTAGTACATATCACAACGGCGACCGATTATTCAGATTTTTCTTGAAGTACTTTTTTTTTTAGCTTTGTTTGCACAGTCTATTATTGGAGCTTTATGTGATTCCCCACTTGAGATACTTTAAGATTGCTGATGCTGTGTAGTTTGTTAATTTTGAAACTGTGCTGTGCTGAGGTACAAAAATCTAATTGTCATATCTACATTTGAGCACATAGGAATAATTTGTAAGTACTTTCCTTGTTGACATTAATATTTGCACCAGGTCACAACATTGTTGATTGATGGAAAATGTAAATAAATATATTTATTTGCTTGCCAAACAATGCACAAATGTCTTCTTTTCTAGTGAGATATTCCCTGTTTACCAGACATAAATGCGGAAAAGTTAAAGGTGCACAATGATGGTAGAGTCTAGCGTTGCTTTTTGCCACTTCACATATATTCACTGTTAATCGTGTGCACATGTAGGAATAGGAAGGTAGAGCACGTGCTTAAAACATTTCGTATGCAGCCACACATATGGTTCAGAAGATTAATTAGATGATGTCCAAGCATATGTAATTGCACTTTATGTGCAATGGGTATGCTAACGGATTGCTTCCATGAAGCCTTTTCATTTATTTTTATAAATTTTATTTTTTATTTCATATAAATTTTATATTACTTATTGTATACTTATTTTTTTATAAATCTTATAACTAAAAAAATCAAGTTACGCGGACCCTGTAGGAGTACCCTTTGCAAATGGTTTGGTAACGTGTCTCTAACTGTAAAGGTAAGCGGCAATCGAGAATGCTGCAGACGAGGTTGCAACTTACGTATTGCTTATCATGTCCTACATACAAAGCGATTTGTACAATAATTCCTGAGCACGGAATTAATTCCAAGGCTGGCCAGTGATGTCACCCAGGACGACAAGTCACATAATTGCCTCTACACTTTTACACCCCATGGGCTGCATTGTGAATTGAAAGAGCACTCTACAGAAGGATAAGGTGCACCTGATTTCTAGGATTTATGCTATGCCCTAACTCTTCAGACACCACATTTCTAAAAACACAATTTCTAAGAGGCAATATGTGCTCTGGTACTTCTTTTGCGTCTGTATAATGTGCAACCACATGGCTACTGGAGCTTTCGTGTGCATGTTTTTGTGCGACGGTGCTCATTAAAAACAATATACAGATGTTAGACATAAAATGCAGTAGTTTGTAGTGTGCCACACAACGCAGCGTGACATGGGAGTGTGTGATTCAAAAAGAGCTTCTGGAAAATGCACAGAATCTCACAAAAAGTTTAAAATGTGATTTGTATTTCGTTTTACGTCTCTCATGGTTACATGCCATCGTCGACGCTGTTGCACATTGATAAATCGTACGTAAAACTTGCGCCATAGCAGTATGCGGTTTCTCAAATACATAGCACATTTTTTTCCTGCAGGAATAAAACGCTGTCGGCATTTTCTTGCTAACACGGCTGTCGAAACGTCAGTCTCTACAATGGGCAAGTGCTGTAAAGGGGCTAACGCAGACGCGACTTGATACAAATTGTACGTGCTCACAAAACACAAACGACGAATTCCAGTCACAACATCGCAGAGAGGTTGGTTCGCGAATGAGTTCGCAGCTGCTGCACTGTTTACTTATCGCGGAACGGTAGAACCCGGCTGTCCGCCATCTTCAAGCACAGATACGTGAAGCCGTGAGAAGCCGTAGCTGAAATCCACTGACAAGTACAAAGGCGCGTACACGTCACAATGCCCGTTCGGGTGCATCTACGTCATAAAAATGTCTGCGCCCATGTGTGTTTCGGAATGAATTATCTATTTTTTTGACATGGTACTGTACCGAACTGAGAGAATGAAGGTGCATTTTGGGGAGAGCTGGATGTGGGCTTTCAGAATATCACAACCGTTTCGACTATTTGGGATATCGGCATAGCTGACCTTTAATGTAAGAAGGCAGTTGCGGCGGTATATCCTTCAGTAGGTAGTCAACAAAGTTAGAGAGTTTCTCTGTAGCAGTCCCATTGCATGACACTATTGGGCGGCCTGGGTTTCCGGGTTTGTGAATTTTTGGAAGCATGTAGAACCTGCCTTGTCTGGTACCCTTAGGAAGCAAGTAATCGTATACGGTGCCGTCTATGATTTTCTTAGCTTTAAGATCTTTTAAGTGCTTAACAATATCGGCGGTAGTTTGCGCAGTAGGATCAACATCGAGGGCTTTGTAAAATTCTGTCCAAGCTAGGCGTAGGCCTTCCTCTATATAGTCTTTCTTGTCGATTACTACAATTGCACCGCCTTTATCTATATATATATATATAGTAAGGATCAGAGGTGGAGACAGTGCTTCTACAGGACAAAATAAAAAAGGGGGACTTTATTAAAAACTAAGGGGGGTATTTGACGTTTCCACAGCGGCGCTGTCTTCAACAGGAGCTCCTCTTGAAGACAGCGCCGCTGTCGAAACGTCGAATATACCCCGACGGGAGGAATCACGGGCTACGTAACCTTCTGGTGACATCTGCGCAAACGTTGACTGCCTGCGTACGCTGACGATGGCCCAATAAGGCCGAAACAGCTGTCCAGTACTGGCGTGGCGACGTTTGAGCACTTACAAACGTATGCTATGCGTGCAGCCAAAGAGCTCTGACTATTTTTTTACAATATACTTCACTGGCTTTGCACTGGGCTTTAAGTCGTGAGTTAGCTCACCATGACGGGAGGAATCACGGGCTACGTAACCTTCTGGCGACATCTGCGCAAACGTTGACTGCCTGCGTACGCTGACGATGGCCCAATAAGGCCGAAACAGCTGTCCAGTACTGGCGTGGCGACGTTTGAGCACTTACAAACGTATGCTATGCGTGCAGCCAAAGAGCTCTGACTATTTTTTTACAATATACTTCACTGGCTTTGCACTGGGCTTTAAGTCGTGAGTTAGCTCACCATGACGGGAGGAATCACGGGCTACGTAACCTTCTGGCGACGTCTGCGCAAACGTTGACTGCCTGCGTACGCTGACGATGGCCCAATAAGGCCGAAACAGCTGTCCAGTACTGGCGTGGCGACGTTTGAGGACTTACAAACGTATGCTATGCGTGCAGCCAAAGAGCTCTGACTATTTTTTTACAATATACTTCACTGGCTTTGCACTGGGCTTTAAGTCGTGAGTTAGCTCACCATGACGGGAGGAATCACGGGCTACGTAACCTTCTGGCGACATCTGCGCAAACGTTGACTGCCTGCGTACGCTGACGATGGCCCAATAAGGCCGAAACAGCTGTCCAGTACTGGCGTGGCGACGTTTGAGCACTTACAAACGTATGCTATGCGTGCAGCCAAAGAGGTCTGACTATTTTTTTACAATATGCTTCACTGGCTTTGCACTGGGCTTTAAGTCGTGAGTTAGCTCACCATGACGGGAGGAATCACGGGCTACGTAACCTTCTGGCGACATCTGCGCAAACGTTGACTGCCTGCGTACGCTGACGATGGCCCAATAAGGCCGAAACATCTGTCCAGTACTGGCGTGGCGACGTTTGAGAACTTACAAACGTATGCTATGCGTGCAGCCAAAGAGCTCTGACTATTTTTTTTACAATATACTTCACTGGCTTTGCACTGGGCTTTAAGTCGTGAGTTAGCTCACCATGACGGGAGGAATCACGGGCTACGTAACCTTCTGGCGACAGCTGCGCAAACGTTGACTGCCTGCGTACGCTGACGATGGCCAAATAAGGCCGAAACAGCTGTCCAGTACTGGCGTGGCGACGTTTGAGCACATACAAACGTATGCTATGCGTGCAGCCAAAGAGCTCTGACTATTTTTTTCAGGGTGTCGAACCGAACCCGAACCCGAACCGAAAACCGTACCCGAACCGTTATTTTTGCCGGAACCGAACCCGAACCCGAACCGCAATTTTCATGACACTGTTGAACCCGAACCGGAGCAGAACCGTAAAAAATAATAGCGGTAACCGGTTTGCAACCAAACGGTTCGGACATAAAAGAGGTCAGCATTAGAGTTCCTCTCTATCCCCGAACGAAGACACATTGGTATCATGATCACGCGCCTATATCATGGATTTCAGAAATTTTCACCTAGCAGTGAGACGACGACGTATAATAAGTATACTTTCAGCGTCTTTTTAACATGTTGAAGCGCAGTTGTCCTTGTGAGCGCCGCGGCTAGCGCCCCACGCACGCGGTGCGGAGACAAGGTGACACGCGGACGAATGAAACAGGAATGGAGTAGGTCAGTTATGTAGCTCTACAGTACGAATATGTGATCAAATAAGCGCCCAAGATTTCCGTTTACACGTGAGCAGTACAAATTAAACACGTCAGAAACACGAGAAGTGGAGAAGGAGCGTACGCAGAACGGTGCCTGTTTGATTGGTCGTGGTCTGAAAAGTAAATGTGGTTCTGCTTATTCGTAGTGCAGTTGTGTCGTGACACATTGACTTTGTGTTGTGGATTAACTAGTACACTGCTGTGAGCTCGGACAGAGTAACGCTGGCAGGCTTATTTTCGACATGCTTCAGTACGGTTTCAGATTGATTCACGCTGCGAAGGCAGTGTGCCGGCAAGTACTGTCGTCTATGTTACGTTGTCCATCTCATTAGGCTTTCTTTAAGTGTATCTTGCTGTCACTTAGCGTGTGAAAAAAGATTTTGGGAACAGAAAGTAGTAGGACTACACCGCTTCAACAGCATGGACTCTATTTGCAATAAGTGTTCATCGATTTCTCATTTCTCTCGCTAAAGGGCTACCTCACCGCTAGAGACGTCAATGCAGACAACAGCAGTAAGCTATTAGCCACGCATTTCCTGATAAAAGCAGCTTTATGGAACATATAAAACGGAAGCGTTGAACCGGTTCGCGAACCGGTTCGGGGCTGCGAAGCGGTTTGCGAACCGGTTCGATTCTTGGCGTGGCCGAACCGGAACTGAACCGGAACGAAATCAAAACAACGCGAACCCGAACCCGAACCGAACCCGTATTTTTTGTGGTTCGACACCCTGATTTTTTTACAATATACTTCACTGGCTTTGCACTGGGCTTTAAGTCGTGAGTTAGCTCACCATGACGGGAGGAATCACGGGCTACGTAACCTTCTGGCGACATCTGCGCAAACGTTGACTGCCTGCGTACGCTGACGATGGCCCAATAAGGCCGAAACAGCTGTCCAGTACTGGCGTGGCGACGTTTGAGCACTTACAAACGTATGCCATGCGTGCAGCCAAAGAGCTCCAGCAAATGTTTTCTGCAAATTATATATATACAGGGTGCCCCAGAAAACGTGTAATTGAATTTTAATAAAAGAACTCTGCCCCATCGAGTCATGCGGTCAACGGCATTTGTTCTTACTAGGTTTTTGCCACCTCCTGATGTGCATGCCATGTAACCTAAGTTTAATCATGTAAATTTTTGCGAACTGAACTCGGAAATTTGCCAAGTAAAGGTCACTTTTATACACCACCAATGTGAAATCGTGCCGAATTCCCGCTTTCAACGTAGACACCGAAAACTACAAAGAACTACACGGTCCAGACGCCAAACAACGCCGTCTCGATGGGATGGTGGCATGGGACTCAGGAAGTCCTTGCCTCTCAAGTCAGCAATAGACAAGTTTTGCTTGCTCCCCAGTGGGCAACTTGGCCTCTACTCCGCATCACGAAGGTAACCGAGTGCGTTGAGGTAACGTTCAAGGTGACGCGGACAGAGAAGGGGCGAAATAGGTGAGGAAGTGTTTCTCTGGGCGTGCGTAGTTCGCTCGCATTAAGTAGCCGCTGAAACACCAGTTTTGTTCGACTCCCGTCTGGAGATCACGTGGACTATTCGACGGCCAATTTTACAGCGACAGCTTTTCAGGGCTCAATTTCGTGAAGATCCTGCCCGTACGTCGCATCGCCGAAACTGCTGGCGCGAAATAAAGCGAAGGAAGGGGAAAAAGGCGGGTGATGCAGATTGGTCGTTTCGGAGAGTCATCTCGGCTGCGACCACTGATCTCGATCGTAAAAGGCTGGATCGCGGATGGGGAGCGCGAGCGTGCGGCAACCGGCCGCCATCTTACTGTACCCAAAACAGTCGCCGCAGCGATCATGGCAACTTCTTGCAATTACGGTCGTATCAACCGTACCGGCAGGAATACGCGGCCTAAATTTCTACAGGTGAGTCATTCTTTATCAAGGAATAAATAGGCATCCATTCTGTACATTTATTTGACAATTTGAAGTTTTTTTTTTGCCCAAAACCAGCACTGGATGCAAGTTGTTTGGATGCAAGCAGATGGCTCTTCCGAGGTTCCATCGAACACACGTGCATATTGCCCAGCGGTAAATGCAGTTTGAGTGCATAATATGGTAGAGAGAACATGTTACACTACACTGGTAGCGTTGTCATCAATATATGTGCGAGCACTCGAGCGCTTTTCTGCATGCATAGGTAGCACGGTACACGGTGTTCTCTACGGAAGCAAGTGCACAGCAAGTGCACACATTTCTTTGAATTACCTTCGCGCATAAGTTCAGTATTACGTCGTAATGAGACCAAGATTGTCACCCTTTTCATGTATTGGTATTGCTTTGTGCCTTGGTTTGATTTGTGACAAAGAATCCTACATAACGGTGGTGTGGTGCCACTTGGATAGCGCCTTTGTGTCTGAGCTATGTCGTCAGCTTGTTGCGATAATAATAATTTGTAGCGTGTCGTGTTATTTGTAGCAGTTTTTAAGGCAAAAGTGGTCTCTCAATACAGGTTTCCTCATGGGGGCTACCCAGAGGATCGTCTGTGCAGTGTGATGTGATCGAGTTTACAGATAAGTATCATGTTCCCCATCCACGTGTTTGTACTTTACGGGAAGGAACCACCTCAGCGCACGCACTGTGGTTAGCCACTCTCAATTTTGCACATTTCAATGTTCACATTATGAAACACACCTTACACCTTACACACCTTAGGCTCCTTCACCCGGCATTATTGTTTGGTGATGAAGCTATAATTCTTTTAAGAAGCGTTTTTAAATTTTTATTTTTTTAAAAGATATCGGGATTGTAAACCCGGTTTTAAACTGATGTTTTAAACATTTGTTCAATGCATTTATTAAACAACATATTTATTTTTAGCTACTTGCATCCTAACCAATGTTCTGACGTATTATGACCTTTGTTGTCGATGCACCATAAAAATTGGAATAATCATCATCAATACAGGTTCTTTCACAGCTGCCTCGACATACTCAATAAATTGGTGCAGATCCCGTGCAGTGCCCACAAACTTTGCTTACCACAGCACCTCCAAAAAGTAAAAGCATATGTGTCATGGGATTTTTAAAGGTATTCACAGTATATACTACCCTGTATTAACTGTTGTAGATCTAATCCGCCTCTACAGTACACTCTCAGAAATTAAAACGTGTCAGGGAACTGTGATCATTGTTTCAGATAATAGGCATGCACATATGCTATAAGAAGAACATTATTTCTTGAGAATGGATTTCTCTGGCTAGTGATGTTGTTTACATCTACTGTTGATCACATTCATTTATCACATATTATATTCTTATATATTATTATTATATTATTCTTATATATATATATATTATATTATCACATATTTCATCACATTCAATTGAAAGTTCGGCATATATGAGAAAAAAAGAGGGCAGTTGCTATTCATTGCTCATTCCAACCTAAAATTGAGTGCTACAAATTTAGAGAGTGTACCTGTACATTGTCATTCCTGAAATATATATTGTCATTGCAGGGAGGTCAAAAAACAATAAACGTAGTCTTTTGTGACCTCCCAGCATGTTCATTGTATCTTGAAACGCGTAAGTGCAAGAAATAAATGTTGAACTTGAAAAATGTATATTCTCTTTACTTATCATCACTGGTCTTCCTTACAAAGGCAAATCGTGTTACACCGTTTTGTTTACGTTTCACATGATTCAGTTGATATAATTTCACAGACAGGGTACACCAGGGCCAAAATCACAACTGTTTCAAGCTCCAAATCGTCCTGTTGCAATTTGCAGACCATACGTGTGTAGTGCAAAAGAGCCCTCGCACATCAAAATGTAAAATGGGAGTCACAGTAAATGCAAAGTGGTTTCTATGAGAGGCTTCGAGGCTGAAGAAAACTGTGCGATCTGCGGAAGGTGTCATAGAAGATCTTCGCAAACCGTGTCTAGTCTCACGGCGGTGCTACGACGCTCCCTTTTAGATGACGATGATAAAGATTGGAGTTTCAGATGTGCAGCTACATTTTGTGGAGCGTGCTCCACATACACACACGACAAAATCAGCACTGGATGGCAGGCCCCCGTCCCTAGGCAGCTTTGCTCACGCTGCAGTTCTATTCAGCAAAAGCATCTGAGTACGCCAGAAGGACATTCAATCTGGCTCAACCGCGCCTGCAAATAATCAGAACAAATGAAGGAAGAATCAAACAAAAATAGAAGAGCTGTACTTCAAAAAGAGATAAGACTTGTGTCTCAAGGAGGTGTTACCACTTTCTAAGTAACTTGAATAAGGTTACATATCACTACCTGATTAACTGTCCTAACGAGCGTGATCTAATTGCGTGAAGTAATTATTTGGGCTGCTTCGGTGTCCATATTTGCGAGGCATTACGTCGAAAACACCACTGTCGTTCACTAAAAAGATTCCTTCTCCGGTGATGGTTGATATAAATCATACTAAACGCATACACCTATCTAAAACAACGGCTGTGATTCTACGGAACGATCTCTTTCTGCCATGCCAGTATATCTTTTGCAGGACCATTCTTTCTGGAACAATTTTTGTCCAGAACGCAGCACGGGAGATTATATACATGATTGTTGTTAATCTCACATCGTTTCTTATTGAAATGTTGGCTGTGAAACGTGCTCTAGCACAATCCCCAGCGCTGCATTGCAGTGACGGTCTAAGTTTCGGAATACAAAACATAACGTAATTAAGAATCGAACGGCAGGACACCTGTGAAACACTGTTAGGATACATCAGTGTACTGGCACCTTACAAAATTGTGTGACGACTGATGACAAACAACGATCTACGCTTGCAGCGCAATAAGTACTCGTAAACTCTGTTGCCTCCCATTGTTTTCTATTGGCACACACATCGCTTTAGGGCCCACCAACATGGCGGCCCGATTGCGTGCCTCTCCCCCACGAGCCCCTCTCCCATGCGCGATCCAGCCTTTATACATAGAGATCAGTGGCTGCGACGCTGGCGTCACGTGCTCCAGAGGAAAAGTGGCACGTTCACATGTCAGCGCATGTGAAGAATTCCGCGGCGCGTGTACCGGCTTCCCGTCGCCCGAAGCAGCAGTGGAGACGGTACCGAACAGCGACATCATGGGCCGTCCTAGGGAGTACATGTACCGAAGAAAATCTTGCTGCGAACCACAATCAACAGAGCGAACCATGCACTAGGGACAAGTGTGGTCCAATAAACAGCTCTGTCGTTGTTGTTGATTTCATACCACTATAACTTGTAGCATATCTGCCTAGTCTTTTGTCTTTTTCCTGGCAAACTGTCAAGGTCAGATCTCCCAGTCACTCGTGACAGGCTATACCTGGAACGCGCTCCCTGATATAGCAGTGCTTCAAGTGCGCAGAGGAATTCTATGAATATCGTTTCGTTTCTTCGTAATCGATTTCGTCAGTCACTGCGTGCTGGCCAGAAATTTGAAACACGTGTATCGAAACTACGTTCCTATTGTTGCTTATCACGACTACAAGGACGGCGACACTTGAAAGCACATAACACTGATATGAGCGAACGATGAAATGAGACGCACACATATATGAGAATCTCAGGTATCCCGTAGTGACAGACCGATCGTCGTTCTCTGAAACTACACTCCCTTTCACGGACATCTCCGCAAGACTCCTGCCATGAAGGCTATCCTGGTGATCGCTCTGATCGTTTGCCTCGTTGCAGGTATGTCCATGCCGAGTTTTACGTGCTATCCCCGTGCACTTCTCTGATTCTAGTTGTCTAATATGACAGCGTTGATGACGATAATGTCATGCGTTCGGTCCATGACTGTGGGCGTTGACTGCGCAGCCCATGGTATAGCCCAGTCATAGTATGTGGTAGAGTAGAACAGCACAGGCGGCACCGACTGTGTTGACTGGGTTTTTTCGTGGTGTTTTGCTCAGACCATGTAATGCGACTGTCAGCATAGTTTCCTACGAAGTCAGCAGAGACGCAGTAGATCGTCGAACATGGTGCCTCATCGGAAAGCAGGTCACCCAGCAATAGAACGCCATGGCCAACACAATAACCGCAGTACGGAACAAACGTCGACAAGCGCGGTACCCGGACCAAAGCATTTTAGTGGGAAAGATGAGTGCGAATTTTCCATAGTTTACACAAACGCATAAGTAGTAAAGCCAAGTGATGGAAATCTCTCATAATCTCTTAGTTTCCCATACTGTGAAACTGCAAGCGTGGAAAGCATTGACAACGTAAAAATGTTATGAAGGAGTTTTACTGCATCGTACGCTATCGCTCTCTGCGTACGTGAGGGATAGCGTGGTGGTTCTGCGCACGCGTAAAACCTAAAGAGGGCTTCGCGCATTGCGCAGAACCACCGCGCTATCCCTTACGTATGCAAAGGCGATAGTCTGTACGGTGCACTAAAATTGACTACTGTTACTGACGTCCCTCGTGCGAAGTCAGACAAGTAAAGGTTACTTGCGTGCCGCTGCTTTTCGCTTTAACGTTGGTACTCTGTCGTTCTGCTTCAATATTCATGCAGCTGCCTGCAAATCAATACAATTGCCTGAATAATAGGTTTTACAAATTTCCCGTAGAGCGAAGATACACAGCGCGCTTCTCAAATGTGTGAGGAAAGGGCGCACCTTCTTTCTTGCCCTTCTCTACTCTCTTCTCCCCACGGTGCTTGGCGTAGTGAACAACGATTTCTCCCAGTGTAACAATCGCTCTCAATCTGCCCAGAATCATACGCGGCAATTCCACTACGGCAAGCCTGCCTGCTTCCACCAGAGACTGGACTGTGTAAGGCTCGCATCCCGAGGTACCACTACAGTCGGGCTGCTGGCACTTGCCAAGAGTTCATATACGGTGGTTGTGGTGGCAACGCAAACAACTTCAGGTCACTCAGGGAGTGTTTGGCTGCTTGCTCAGGTAAGTACAGCACCTGCCACCGATCGTCAATCACAATCACGACGTAATCAGCGCACATTTAACATGAACCAAGACACCAGTCCATCTAAGTCATTGTTATATTTGCACTGACGACGCATTTATTAAAGACAGCGACTACCCCGGTTCTCGGTATTACGTTAATGGCATACCGCGATGGAAGAGGACTCGGATGGAGAGACTTTCATTTCCATTTTGATTCATTTCATTGATTGAACTTCAATTGCCCAAAAATGCGCTGCAAAGTGTGAATTGAAGTGAACTAAAAGGACTGCGGCGAGCTGGTGAACGTTCATAGTGTAAAACAAACCTTGAGGAACACCCGGGATTGACCATACGATACAAAGCGCTCAAAACCTGCAATGAATATTTAATGATGACATCAAGAAAACTCACAAAGTTGCGGATCGCCCTCGGAAGGGATGTGGAGGGATTGCTGAGTCCTTCGTTGTCGTCTCGTTATTCTCTGGCTGTGTTCCTCAAGCTTTATGCATTATGGAGACTCGAATGAGCAAGGCAACGGGAATGCATTGATGGTGACAGTGATAGGGGTAGTCCTACTGAGAGCAGTTCAAAGGGACGGCCATGCCCGAAAGCCAGAGCCCGGCCTGGCCCGCGGGCCGAAATCGGGCCTCAAAGCCGTTTTTGACTGCGGACTCGGGACGGGCTTGGGTTCAGTCCGAGAGTTCTCGGGTCGCAGTCGGGCGAAGTTTTCGTGAGTCAGTTTTTCGCATTATATAATCCTCAACGTGCGTTTTGAAAACAAAGACACCATGGAGCTGGGTGCTCCCGCCGTCTTTCTTCTAAAACGCTGCAAGATAGGCGTCGATTTATTCTCGACTTCGCCATGCTGGGGATCTCGCCTGCGTCATGCACCGTGGACTAGAGTATTGCACGGGTTCGAACTTACCTGAAAGCCAGAGCCCGGCCCGTGGTCCGGACCAAGCCGGGTAAAGCTTCTTTTTTGTGCGCTTCGGCTGGGCTCGGGTTTGACCATTTTGGGCCAGGGTCGGGCCCGGGACCGGACATTGCCGGGCCCATATCGGTCTCGAGCCTGTGTTACCACTCTGTTAGATGGCCAAGGCCAAATTTCACAGCCTCATGCACTGGGCCGGGTATCCTATCAATTTCTCGGGCTCGAGCCGGGCTTGGGCCGAGAAACTTGGGATCCTTGGGGCTTGGGCCGGGCCCGGGCGGGTAAATCAACGTAAGGACGAGTTCGGGTCGGGCCTGGGCCTAGAAATGCGGCCAGTGCAGTGCTCTACCGCGGACAGGCGTGATAGACTCCACGCCCGCATGTTGCTACAAGTACAAACAGTATGAAAAGCTGCGCTTGCGCTTTCCAAATATGTGCAGTTTACACTGATTGGTGTGTACAGTGTCCGCCCCATTGCACCTGCGATGCGGGCCTCGGCCGGACTTTCGGCATCCGGGTCGGACTTCGCTCGGGTAAGCCTCCGTGGCGTCGGATACGGACCGGGTCGGGCCGATAGATTGAGGCCGATGCAGTGCTCTTGTCATATTTAAACCCATTGCTCGCGGTAATTTGCGGTGCTGATTTGGGAAGTCCGGAGCACACACCCCATCTTCATTGCCCGCGCCATCGAATTTTCTGGACCACGTTGTCTCTGTCGCACGGCCCGTCTTAATGTAGCGCCACCAAGCGTGTAACGTAGCAACTTCGCAAACAGCATTCGATGAAATGCTCTTTGTTAAGATGAATAGCTAAAGCGAGCGTGCGAGTAATTTGAAACAAATGTGAGCAATTAAATTATTTTTTAGTTCCGTGTTAGCGCCACGAAGCAACTGCGGTTATGAGCGGCGTACAGACGTGGACAGATGGAGAGAGGACAGCAGGAAGCAGTGTGGGGGTGGCTAATGTGCGTCATGGGCCGACTTCAAGGGAACTGTGTCGAATTCACCTGGAAAATCCAAGGAAGACCTCAGACAGCACAGTCCATCTTAGGATTCGAACGCATCAGCCCGCAGTCTTCAGCACCACCTTGGTTACCACAAACGATCGGGACGTCTTGACCAACCCGGCCATGCCGTCTGTACAAGTAGATGTGAGAACGAAGAATTGATGAGTGGCTAAAGTTCAGTACCACGTGGGGCGCGCAACTTTTTGAATTCACTGAAAAATTCTACTGAGAATGCCACTTAGCAAAGACCTTCTTCAACCCCTTTGCATGTAGTCGAAGAAAATATCACGTTACCTAAATATGAAGCAGAAATACTTACATCCTGCTGAACCATTATATAACAAGAACCCAAATATCAGCGAGCACAGTAACAAACACGACACCCCAGTGTTCCGCAAACGTTTCTCCCAGGTTGTACGGCAATTCCCAAATGTCTGCAGCATTTCATATCGCCTGCGCGTATCAGTTGTCATGTAAAGTACGTCATTTTACATCGATGTAAACGTGCTTATTCTTTTTTCCTCTTTTAGGCACCAGAGGTTGAAGCGACAAACCCTCGTTCGTCAACCGAAGTTGCCAGGATTGCTGATTTTTGAGATGCAATAAACGAGTGAAACCTTAATCCATCCCTTTTGGGACAATGTTGTATCTAACTCAGTTTGGCGGTGCATAAGTTTTACTTGAGATATCAGTTGTCCTGTAAATAAAGTTAGTAGGGGATGACCTGGAATAACCTGATAATCGGGGAATGTTGAAACTGAGCCTGGTACGGTCAACACCAGTGACAAAAATATTTAAAGAACACCGAAACTACGGTTTATTATCGCTTTCGTACAAAGGACTGCGTTCCATTAGGTACAAAATTTATTTATTGTTTATTTATTTAAAATTTGTATTGAATTTGTAAAATTTATAATTATGGAAAATATTTTTGTACCGGATGAAATGCAGTTTACTGCATAAAAGCTTGTAGGACCTGTATGATAATAAACAATAGTTTGTGTTTTTTATCTTTTTATCATCAGCCGGTGTAAAGGTGAGTCCTCCAACACTTGTGGGGCGACATCGTACACGCGCCGCATTTAGGACAGCGGATAATTTTCACAATTGGAGTTATTTAACGTGCCGTGGAAATCGCAAGCGCACGTGTCTGAAAGCAATGTCACTGCTCCCATATTCCTACCGTGCTCAACTTCGATAATGAGCTTAGCCAGTCGATAAACGGCATCTTAACTGTGCAGTTCAATTTACGCAATTCAAAACACCCAATGAAGCCGTCCTTCGGCGGACAGACGTCACCTAGGAAGCTCGTCACGATATTCTGCAGTGACGTAGCGTGCCCTGGAGCAGAGTAGCGAACAACCACCAACTCTCACAGTCACCGGAAATTCGTCAGCTACAACCACGGCGTCCTCCCTAAGAATTCCGTCAAAACATTGCGTTGGGCTAGCTGACAACAGAGCGTGAGCAGGTCCACAGTCGAAGAGCTTCTCGTCTCTTCCTTATCCTGTGTTTTCTACCGCGCTATTTGGTCTTACATCTCGGAGCCAAGTCGCACCTTCGGATTTCCGCTATTCAGTATGTTTCTGTACTGCTCTGCAACGGGTCGCTCAACGCCAGTTCGACTTGACCTAAATTATCGGGCCACGGTCAGACACCTCACATCAGATGCAAAGCCTACGGGTTGTTGCAGAGATCCTCTCCAGCACTCGATTAATTGACGAACTCTAAAAAGACACCTTTCCATCATCATTACTTTCACCTCCCTTCCACAAGCGCAATGGGGCATTGTACAGCCCAAACGGCGATGAATGACCCACCACACTATCATCTCATTTGTGTGTGTGGACGTGGATAGAGAAGTTTATAAAGCCTTGGTGTGGACTGACGCTGCTTTACAACCTTCCAGGTCTGCAAACAACTTCCACGTCCTCACCGAATACCCCTCGGGGCATCATTGCAGATAGCCTTCTTCGTCGCCTTGGGGCTGCTAGAGCGGTTGAGACACCCCGAAGTGATTGAAACGGGGGCGTTGAACCACGTTCTGGAGGAAACCGGAGAACTCCCGGCTGAGCAGTGACGTGAAAGCGAAGCAGCTCGGCAGTTGCTCTGCTTGCCTGCACACCATAGCCGTTACCCTCTCCTGAGGAAAATCAGTGTCCGCCCCAAATGTGACTTTTATCGTATGGCGCGTGTGACACGCCCCAGCCTCATTGACTTCTTACATAAAGATTCAATGCGTGGTCTGTACCCAGTCGTCTGACGCGCGTTTCGGTGATTCTTCTGGACCTTCTGGAACCAGGAGACGAAATTGCACTTCACGTCCATCGAGAGCCCGCCTGCAAGCACGCAAGGTATACAGGGATCGTCCGCCGTCATGGCGACGGACGTAGCGATACATGCAAAAGAAGGAAGCAACCCACAGGCTAGTTAGTTAGTGGAGAATTCCACGTCATTGTGGGCTCGTGAGGAATGAGCAGCTCTCCCTTCTAGCAGACTGACGAATATGGCACTCCTGAAAGGTGACTGTAGGTGAGTATATAGACTATGGTCTATATGGTGACTATAGGTGACAAAAGTTGGTCCAACGCTCGCTCTGTGGATGCCGTTACATGCCTCTCGTAAGGACAGTGCATTAATTCACTGGACGCGATTCAATGTCGCTTTTATACTATAGTGGCGTTACCGTTTGCGGCAAGCCTCATTCCGTGAGTTATAGGACCTGGAAAATCCGAAACACATCCTTCGCCATTGCTCGCGCTACCAACCTTTTAGTATCACGCGGTATCTCGAACTTAAATTTCATCACGTTAGTCTATAAACTAAAATCGACTTTCGCACACTCACTACGCTCAGTTGCTTGTTACATCCTCAAGCCCATCCCACAAACGCTCTGCGCCATCAATACAATTGGCAACTTTGGACAACGAAGGGCTTCGACCCTCACTCTGAGGACCATTATATTTTTATCAATGACTAGAATGACGATGAATGATGCGTAGGCGATGTACACGAGTACACGATGAATCATGTGTACGCGAGGTCCCTTCTTCATTTTCCTCAACAAGGCTGATGTGTCTGGGGAACATGTAGGTATCAAGCCATTAAGGTGCTGGCCTCCTCGGCAGCGCCTCAACCCAAAACTTGCTTGATGCTTGATATAAATCGTACTAAACGCATACACCTATCTAAAACAACGTCTGTGATTCTACGGAACGATCTCTTTCTGCCATGCGAGTATATCTTTTCCGGGACCATTCTTTCTGGAACAGATTTTGTCCAGAACGCAGCACGGGAGATTATATACATGGTTGTTGTTAATCTCACATCGTTTCTTATTGAAACGTTGGCTGTGAAACGTGCTGTAGCACAATCCCCAGCGCTGCACTGCAGTGGCGGTCTAAGTTTCGGAATAAAAAACATAACGTAATTAAGAATCGAATGGCAGGACAGCTGTGAAAGACTGTTAGGATACATCAGTGTACTGGCACCTTACAAAATTGTGTGACGACAAACAACGATCAACGCTTGCAGCGCAATAAATACTCACAATCTCTGTTGCCTACCATTGTTTTCTATGGGCACACACGTCGCTTTAGGTCCCACCAACATGGGGGCCCAAATGCGTGCCTCTCCCCCACGAGCCCCTTTCCCATGCGCGATCCAGCCTTTACACATAGAGATCAGTGGCTGCGACGCTGGCGTCACGTGCTCAAGACGAAAAGTGGCATGTTCACATGAAAGCGCATGTGAAGAGTACCGCGGCGCATGTACCGGCTTCCCGCCGCCCGAAGCAGCTGTGGAGACGGTACCGAACAGCGACATTATGCGCCGTCCTAGGGAGTATATGTACCGAAGAAGATCTTTCTGCGAACCACAATCAACAGAGCGAACCATGCACTAGGGAAAAGCGTGGTCCAATAAACAGCTCTGTCGTTGTTGTTGATTTCATACCACTATAACTTGTATCATATCTGCCTAGTCTTTTGTCTTTTTCCTGTGTGCAAACTGTGAAGGTCAGATCTCGCAGCCACTCGTGACAGGCTATACCTGGAACGCGCTCCCTGATATAGCGGTGCTTCAAGTGCGCCGGGGAATTGTATGAATATTGTTTCGTTTCTTCGTAATCAATTTCGTCAGGCACTCTGTGTTGGCCAAAAGTTTGAAACACTTGTATCTAAACTACGTTCCTATTGTTGCTTATCACGACTACAAGGACGGCGACACTTGAAAGCACATAACACTGATATGAGCGAATGATGAAATGAGACGCACACATATATGAGAATCTCAGGTATCCCGTAGTGACAGACCGATCGTCGTTCTCTGAAACTACACTCCCTTTCAAGGACATCTCCGCAAGACTCCTGCCATGAAGGCTATCCTGGTGATCGCTCTGATCGTTTGCCTGGTATCGGTTGCAGGTATGTCCATGCCAAGTTTTACATGCTGTCCCCGTGCACTTCTCTGATTCTAGTTGTCTAATATGACAGCGTTGATGACGATTATGTCATGCGTTCGGTCCGTGATTTTGGGCATTGACTGCGCAGCCCATGGTAGTATATGGTACAGTAGAACAGCACAGGCGGCACCGACTGTGGTGACTAGGTTTTTTCCCGGTGTTTCGCACAGACCTTGTAATGCGACTGCCAGCATAGTTCCCTACGAAGTCAGCAGAGACGCACTACATCGACGAACATGGTGCTTCATCGGAAGGCAGGTCACCAAGAAATAGAACGCCATGGCCAACACAATAACCGCAGTACGGAACAAACGTCGATAAGCGCGGTATCCGGACCAAAGCATTTTAGTGTGAAAGATGAGTGCAAATTTCCCATAGTTTACACAAACGCATAACAAGTAAAGCCAATTATGTAAATCTCTCATAATCTCTAGTTTCCCATATTGTGAAACTGGCAGCATGGAAAGCATTGGCCACGCAAAAATGTTATGAGGGAGTTTTACTGCATCGTACGCTAACGCTCTTTGCGTACGTCAGGGATAGCGTGCTGATTCTACGCACGCGCAAAACCTAAAGAGGGCTTCGCGCATTGCGCAGAACCACAGCTCAATCCCTTACGTATGCAAAGGCCATAGCGTATACGATGAACTACAATCGACTACCGTTACTGACGTCCCTCGTGCGAAGTCAGACAAGTAAAGGTTACTAGCGTGTCGCTGTTTTTTGCTTTAACGTCGGTACTCTGTCGTTGTGCTTCAATATTCATGCAGCTGCCTGCAAATCAATGCAATTGCAAGAATAAGAGTTTTACAAATTTCTCAAATAGCGAAGATACACAGCGCGCTTCTCAAATGTGTGAAGAAAGGGCGGACATCCTTTCTTGCCCTTCTCTACTCTACTCTCCCCACGGTGCTTGGTGTACCGAACGACGATTTCTCCCAGTGTAACAATCGCTCTCAATCTGCCCAGAATCATACGCGGCAATTCTACAACGGCAAGCCTGCCTGCTTCCACCAGAACCTGGACGGTGTATGGCTTACATCCCAAGGTTCCACTACAGTCGGGCTGCTGGCACTTGCCGAGAGTTCATATACGGTGGTTGTGGTGGCAACAGAAACAACTTCAGGTCGTTCAACGAGTGTATCGCTGCCTGTTCGAGTGAGTACTGCACCTGCCACCGATCGTCAATGACAATCATGACGTATTCAGCGCACATATAACATGGAGCGAAAGAGACAGAGCCCAGCGTTGCCCCCGGCTGTCTAAGTCATTGTTATATTTGCACTGACGACGCCATGATTCATAGACACCGACTACCCCGGTTCTCGGTATTGCGTCACAGGCATATCGGGATGGAACAAGACTCAAATGGAGATAATTTCATTTTCATTTTAATTCATTTCATTTACTAAACTTGAATTGCATAAAACGCGCTGCAAAGTGTGAATTGAAGTGAACTGAAACGATTGCGGCCAGCTGGTGAACGTTCATAGTGCAGAACAAACCTTGAGGAACACCCGAGAATGACCAGACGATACAATGCGCTCAAAACTTGCAATGAATATTTAATGAGGACACCAAGAAAACTCACAAAGTTGCGCATTGCCCTCGGAAGGCATGTTGAGGGACTGCTGAGTCCTTCGTTGTCGTCTCGTCATTCCCCGGCTGTGTTGCTCAAGCTTTATTATGCACTACGAAGACTCCAATGAGCAAGGCAACGGGAATGCATTGTAGGTGACGATGATAGGGGTAGTCGTACTTAGAGCGCTACAAAGGGACGGCCATGCACGAAAGCCAGAGCCCGGCCCGGCCCGCTGCCGAAATCGGGCCTCAAAGCCGCTTTGACTGCGGGCTCGGGCCGGGCTTGGGTTCAGTCCGAGTGTTCTCGGGTCACAGTCGGGCCAAGCTTTTGTGAGTCAGTCTTTCACATTATATAATACTCACCATACGTTTTGAAAACAAAGAAACCATGGAGCTGGGTGCTCCCGCCGTCTTTCTTCTAAAACGCTACAACATAGACGTCGACTTATTCTCGACTTCGCCACGCTGTGGATCTCGCCTGCGTCATGCACCCTGGACTAGAGCACTGCATTTGCTCGGGCATACCCGAAAACCCGAGCCCGGCCAGGCCCGGCCCGTGGGCCGGACCGTGCCGGGTAAAGCTTCTTCTTTGTGGGCTTGAGCTGGGCTCGGGTTTGACCATTATGGGCCGGCCCGTACATAGCCGGGCTTATGTCGGTCTCGAGCCTGTGCTACCACTGTGTTAGATAGCCACGGCCCTTTTACACTTTTACAGTCTGATACACTGGGCCGGGTATCCTACCAATTTCTCGGGCTCGAGCAGGGCTTGGGCCGAGAAACTCGGGATCCTTCGGGCTTGGGCCGGCCTCGGGCGGGTAAATCAAGGAAAAGCCGGGTTCGGACCGGGCCGGGGCCTAAAAATGCGGCCAGTCCGTGGACAGGCGCGTTAGACTCGGCGCCCGCGTGTTGCTACAAGTACAAACCGCATCAAAAGCTGCGCTTGCGCGTTCCAAGTATGTGCAGTTTACGCTGTTTGGTGTGTACAGTGTCCGCCCCATTGCAACTGCGATGCTGCCTCGGCCGGACTTACGGCGTCCGGGTCGGGCTCCGGTCGGATAAGCCTCCGTGGCGTCGGGTACGGGCCGGGTCGGACCGATAGATTGAGGCCCGTGCAGTGCTCTAGTCGTATTTCAACTCATTGCTCGAGGTAATTTGCGGTGCTGATTTGGGAAGTCCGGAGCACGCTTCCCATCTCCATTGCCCGCGCTATCGAATTTTCTGGACCACGCTGCCTCTGTCGCACGGCCAGTCTTAGTGTAGCGCCACCAAGCGTGTAACGTAGCAACTTCTCAAACAGCATTCGATGCAATGCTCTTTGTTAAAATGAATAGCTAAAGGGGAACGTGCGAGTAATTTGAAACAAATGTGAGCAATTAAATGATATTTTAGTTCCGTGTTAGCGCCGCGAAGCAACTGTGGCTATGAGCGGCGTACAGACTTGGACAGATGAAGGGAGGACAGCAGGAAGGAGTGGGGGGGGGGGGTGGCTAATGCGCGTCATGGGCCGACTTCAAGGGAACTGTGCCGAATTCACCTGGAACGCATTCGGAAAGTCCAGGGAAGACCTCAGACAGCACAGTCCGTCTTAGGATTCGAACGCATCACCCCGCAGTCTTCAGCACCACCTTGGCTACCACCAACGATCGGGACGCCTTGACCAACCCGGCCATGCCGCCAGTACAATTAGATGTGGGAACGAAGAATTGATGAGTGGCTAAAGTTCAGTACCACGTGGGTCGCGTAACTTTTTGAATTCACTGAAAAATTCTACTAAGAATGCCACTTAGCAAACACCGTCTTCAACCCCTTTGCATGTAGTCGAAGAAAATATCACGCTACCTAAATATGAAGCAGAAATATTAACATCCTGCTGAACCATTATATAACAAGAATCCAACGATCAGCTAGCACAGTAACAAATACGACACCCCAGTGTTCCGCAAACGTTTCTCCCAAGCTGTACTGCAACTTCCTAATGTCTGCAGCATGTCATACCGGCTGCGCATATCAGTTGTCATGTAACGTACGTCATTTTGCACCGATGCAAACGTGCTGATTCTTCTTTCCTCTTTCAGGCACCAGAGGTTGAAGCGACAAACCCTCGTTTGTCAACCGAAGTTGGCAGGATTGCTGCTTTTTGAGACGCAATAAACGAGTGACACCACAATCCATCCCCTTTAGGACAATGTTGTATGTAACTCAGTGTGCCGGTGCATACATTTTAGTGTACTGCTTCGGATATCAGTCGACATGTGAATAAAGTTTCCATTGGAATCTCAGTTGTGGTACCTTTTCTCAACCGACATTTTTTTTTTTTTGGGGGGGGGGGGGTGCATAAGAACTTAGTTTTGTTTTCCTCTTGATGGCGGAGGCTTTATACGGGCAATGGAATGGCATTTAGGGAATGACCTGGAATAACCCGATAATCGGGGAATGTTGAAACTGAGCCAGGTACGGTCGACGCAAGTGACAAAAAGATTTAAAGAACACCGAAACTACGGTTTATTATCGTACAAGCTTTCATGCAGAGGAGTGCATTCCATTAGGTGCAAAATTTATTTATTGTTCATTTATTTAGAATTTGTATTGAATTTGTAAAATTTATGGTATAATAATTATGGTTATAATATTATAATTATGGTAAGTATCTTCGTACCCGATGAAATACAGTCCACTACATGAAAGCTTGTAGGACCAGTATGGTAATAAACAATAGTTTCAGTGTTTTTTTTTATCTTTTTATCATCAGCCGATGTAAACTTGAGTCCTCCAACACTTGTGGGGCGACATCGTACACGCGCCGCAGTTAGGACAGCGGATAATTTTCACAATGTAACGTGCGTCGGTAATCGCAGACGCACGAGTCTGAAAGCAATGTCACCGCTCCCATATTGCTACCGTGCTCGACTTCGATCATGAGCTCAGCCAGTCGATAAACGGCATCTTGTAACTGTGCAGTTCAATTTACACAATTCAAAACACCCAATAAACCCGTCCTTCAGCGGACAGACGTCACCTAGGAAGGTCGTCACGATATTCTGCGGCGACGTAGCGGGTCACCGGAAATTCGTCAGCTACAACAACGGCGTCCTCTCAAGGAATTCCGTCAAAACATTGCGTTGTGCTAGCTGACAACAGAGCGTGAGCAGGTCCACAGTCGAAGAGCTTCTCGTCTCTTCCTTATCCTGTGTTTTCTACCGCGCCATTTGGTCTTACATCTCGGAGCCAAGTCGCACCTTCGGATTTCCGCTATTCAGTATACTTCTGTACTGCTCTGCAACGCGTCGCTCAACGCCAGTTCGACTTGACCTAAATTATCGGGCCACGGTCAGACACCTCACATCAGACACGAGGCCTACGGGTTGTTTCAGAGTTCCTTCACTGCACTCGATTAATTGACGAACTCTAAAAAGACACCCTTTCTATCATCATCACTTTCTCATCCCTTTCACAAGCGCAATGGGGCATTGTACCGCCCAAACGGCGATGAATGACCCACCACACCATCATCTCATTTGTGTGTGTGTGGACCTGGATAGAGAAGTTTATAAAGCCTTGGTGTGGACGACGCTGCTTTACAACATTCCAGGTCTGCAAACAACTTCCACGTCCTCACCGAATACCCCTCGGGGCATCTTTGCAGATAGCCTTCTTCGTCGCCTTGGGGCTGCTAGAGCGGTTGAGACACCCCGAAGTGATTGAAACGCGTTGAACCACGTTCTGGAGGAAACCGGAGAACTCCCGATTGAGGTGTTATGTGAAAGAGAAGCAGCTCGGCAGTTGCTCTGCTTGCCTGCACACCATAGCCCGTTACCCTGTCCTGAGGAAAATCTGTGTCCGCCCCAAATGTGACTGTTATCGTATGGCGCGTGTGACACGCCCCAGCCTCATTGACTTCTTACATAAAGATTCAATGCGTGGTCTCTACCCAGTCGTCTGTCATGCGTTTCGGTGATTCTTCTGGACCTTCTGGAACCAGGAGACGAAATTCCACCTCACGTCCATCGAGAGCCCGCCTGCAAGCACGCAAGGTATACAGGGATCGTCCGTCGCCATGCATGCGTAGCGATACATGCGACAGAAGGAAGCAACCCACAGGCTAGTTAGTTAGTGGAGAATTCCACGTCATGTGGGCTCATGAGGAATGAGCAGCTCTCCCTTCTAGCAGATGGACGAATATTGCACTCCTGAAAGGTGACTATAGGTGACTATATAGACTATGGTTTATATGGTGACTATAGGTGACAAGAGTTGGTCCGACGCTCGCTCTGTGGATGCCGTTACATGCTTCTCGTAGAGATAGTGCATTAATTCACTGGACGCGGTTCAATGTCGCTTTTACAGCTCCTTGGCGTTACCGTTTGCGGCAAGCGTCATTGATGGGACCTGGAAGATCCGGAACACATCCTTCGTCATTGCCCGCGCTACCAACCTTTCAGCATCACGCGGTGTCTCGAACTTAAATTTCATCACGTTAGTCTATAAATTAGATTCGACTTTCGCACTCTCACTAGGCTGAATTGCTTGTTACATGCTCAGGCCCATCCCACAAACGCCCTGCGCCATCAATATAATTGACAACTTTGGACAACGAAGGGCTTCGGCCCTCACTCTGAGGACCATTATATTTTTATCAATGACTAGAATAACGATGAATGATGCGTACGTGATGTACACGAGTACACGATGAATCATGTCTACGCGAGGTCCCTTCTTCCTTTTGCTTAACAAGGCTGATGTGTCTGGGGAATATCTAGGTATCAAGCCATTAAGCTGCTGGCCTCATCGGCAGCGCCTCAACCCAAAACCTTCGAATCAACAGAGAGACACGTCGTCAACTCACACACGAAGAGTTTAATAAGGCGTCCGCGTCAAAGTGAAAAGGATTTTTCTTTTCATCAAAGTGCATGAACGTCACCCAGGAATGACAAGACGTCACGTTTCTAACTCAAGTACTTCCGTTTGGACAATTACATAAACGCCACACTTACGCCCTCTATTAGTCATTGATAGCCAGGCCACCAGAATCATTTTCAGAATGCCATTTTACTTTCATGTTTCTCGTAAAGATTTTCACATTCTTAGCATTAATTAAATTATGAAATACAACACTTTAAGTGTGACTTACCGTATCATTATGGCCAACCTCACAATACCATCTATTATTTCGAGTAGTATTAATGTCAATAAATGTACCAGAGCAGGAATGGCTGGTAGATTGAATACACCAAAAACTCAAACAAACTATGGCAAATTTTCATTAACGTCATATGGCACACGCGCATACAATCAGTTACCTTTAGAAACGAAACGCATGAAGCACTTAACTCTCTTTACACGGAGACTTCTGAAGAAAATCGGTTGCAGGCTTCCGTTACCATTACGATTATTGACATGTTTCGAACGCAGTTACGGAATATCTCGCTGAATATCTCCGCTGCATCCGCCCTGCATTCCTGCATCCGCTGTGTGCATTCAACGCCCCTTCCTCGCTTTCCCATTTTTTTCTTTGTTATAATAAATATATCCCCCTCGTAGCTTTCTCTTTTTTTGCGTATGCAACAACGAGTGATAACAGAGGTAGTGCGAGGTGTTGCATCAAAACTTGCGGCAACAAGTTGACTTCTACGCCGGGTGTTGCTTATTTTCGCTTCCCATGCGATGAAAAGTGCGTCGCCGTGGGGGGGGGGAGGCAGCGCTCCGAAAGACTGGAACGAGTGGAATGACTCGACACAGAGTAGAAGATGTTCCGCCCATTTCGAATCTGAGATGTTCGACATCGGAGCACGTCTCATGCACGAGCTAGGAATCCTCCGAGAACGCAAAGCGTCGCCGAACCACGCTATTCCTGCGCTGTTTCCGGATGTTCCTATAGCAACTGAACGGCGCGCGTACGCAAAAAGAAGACTCCAAGAGGAATGCAATATACAAGATGACGCTGATATTAGCTCCTTTGGTAAGCCGCAGAAGTCTGACAGAAAAAAAAATGCAGATTGTAGATGAGGCTCTGAAGGAAGACTCGTCATACTCGTCATATAGCGAACATGCCATGCAACACGGAGGTTGCTATTCGCATACACCTGGGACTCTGAAGAAACTTCGTCACACTCCACCGAGTCAGACGAAAAAGACACAGGCTTGTTATTGGCTGAACCCATGACGGAATACTGTTCCTAACCGCTATGACTGGCCGCGACACACGCGTACTTTTGCTGATTTTACCCACCCGGTGAAGTCATGCGTCGGCTTCGTGCGGGCACTCTGGGAAATGGCAGTTTTTACCGTCTCCTCCCTCGACTGTGGTTTTGGTTTAGCTTAACTGATATTCCCGCATAATACATTGCGTAAGAGGGAAACCATGGCCATATCTGGTATTTGGGGGTCAATATGTACAAAAGCGTCGTGCTTTTTTTTTTTCAAAGATCGTTTCGAAGTCTCCCTTTAAGAAAACCAGTAAGGCGTCACTTACTTACTTCTGGTCTTACCAATTTCTCGTCACCAGTATTAATACTGGATTATAAAATACATCGCACATGAAACATGTAACCTCCCTTGTTATCAATTATTGGGAGGAGCATTTAACCTGGAATTCTTCCCTCTGGCTCCTCCATCTTTGCATAGCACTCTCTATTATATTAATATTCTGATAAAATAAAACTGGAACTTGATATAGAATCATACGGTAATTATTTTTGGAGGTCATCTTCGCAAGCAATTACTACAGTGCCAGCTACTAGAAATAACCTGCACAAAAGGATGGTTGGACGCCCTTTCCAGTGCTGGCTATTCCACTCCGGAGGGCTTGATATGTTGATAAGTAAATTAACAAATATATCAAGAAATTGGAGTGCTTCATTCCTTTGTATACGTAGTGTTTTTCAATACCAACCGAATGGACTGTGTATACTCATTTGCATTCATCGCCCAAGTGTTTACCGATCTAAGTTCTTACCTAGGGTCGAATGTTCCTCAAGTTGAACAACAATGGGCACCGGAAACAATGAACGAATTTTAATCGTTTATTCCTCATAAACTGCGTCACGTGCAAGAAAAAACTCGTGTACTCTAACATAGAGAACGTTCCTTCATTGGGGTTATATGTTTGTTTGCAAATAAAAAGAAAAGGGCAAGGAGGGGAGGGAGAGGGGAGGAGAGGAGGGCTACTTGTCATGTTGAATACAGCTCGCTGGTTGGTGGAAGCTACAAGGTCATGCTGAAAACTGGGAGGTGGTGGAGGATTTTCCCCTGGGTTCCCGCTCTCCAGAAGTGAATCAACTATTGTCATAGTCACGATTTGTTTGTTGATGTTCTTGTTCCCTGGGTCTTCAGACAGACCTTCCAGAGTCGGATGTCAGTACCGTTCCCTATGAAGAACCTTGGTGCATGCTAACGCTTGTCTTCCACTTCCTTCCTGCACGTCCTTCCTGGCCCCCTCCCTTCCACCCAAACTTTCCTCGTATGTACAAAGCTTCTAGCCATGGCTGTCTGGTTTTGTTGACACACAATAAAAATGTTCCTTCGCTGGAACACTCTCTTATGATCCCTCATTCGCCGTCCAACGACGGATCAGCTCTGCCGTGTTCTCTCGGTTCAAGTCATTTCCATAATGCACTTGAGCGGCTGTTCTGCCCTCTCCATCTTCAGCGTGGATATTCGAATGAGGAAGCAGCAATTTCATTTCATCCACAGAGCCAACTTTAGCAGAGCGATGCAAGGCGGTGAAGCCCTCTTCGTCCGTGGACGAGGCGTCGAAGAGGAAAAGCAAGTGTTTCAGGACAACTAGTCTTCTGTGAGGGTTCCACCGTAAGAGGCTCACAACTGGGTTCCCTCCATTGCTGAAATTCAAATAAGGTAGTAATGCTTGAAAAGAGCGCGCTTCACTAATCGCTTTGGATACCATCTGGCACAGCTTTTCGGGATAGTAGTAAAGGCTGACCGCCAAGGAACTAGCAGGACCGAGTGTCCACTTTAATAGTGTACGATCCAGATCCGCACCCTGGGTAGGGAGATAAGACATAACGCCAGTATCGTAGATAGACGCGTGAGGGAGAAGCAAGTTTATGATATCAGGCTGATTCGTCCCATACGCGCATCGCAATACTGCAACACCCCTTCTATCCGCGCGATTCGTCCGTGATCGAAGAAGCAACACCTTTGCGTACTCCGCCTTTCGTGCAGAAACAATCTTGCGCAGAGGAGTTTCTCCACGGTTGTTTGGGATGTCTACATGAAGATGGATGCAAAGAAACTTCAATATCGCTAGCCGACTCATTTTCCTTTCGTGGAGCAACTCCCTGGATAAATTTCCATCAAGTCTGTAACTGAGCGTTATGTGGCCATCTGCGTCCGTGACTCGACTATCGCAGTAAGCAAGGAGGAGTTGCAGAGCATTCAACGATTCCGCAAAGAATAGGAGAGTCTGCTCGTGTTCATCCCTTATTGTATCAACATCTACAAGATGGAGATTGATGCCCAGTTGAGAGTCAGTCCTCTTCCTGCAGAAATTGCTCAGAATAAAGTCTAACAGGGCACAAAGGTTGAGTTTCACGGCTTCGTACAACGCAGATTTCTTGAGCTCCTTCTCCTTCATGACGTTTTCGCGAATCGTCGGGCATTCTTCGCTCGTTCCCATATTTCGATCACAGAACTTGTTCACTAAATGCCAGTGACGGAGACTGTCCGCGTACATGAAGGGCGTCATGCCAAATATATCTTTCGGTTTCAGCAGGTCGTCCACAAGGTAGACCTTCAACATGGAGCTGTGCGCACGAATGGCAATGTAGTGTAGTGGAATACGATCGAATTCATCGCGGGTGTACATGTTTTCTTCCGTGATACAACTTCTAGCAGAAGCCCCTGCCGTAACTATGGCGAAATGGACGGGTGAAGATTCAGCAGCAAAACTATCGAGGATAGCATAACCTGCCTGTAGTCGTCCTTTCAGTACATTCGTGACACTGATGCCATCAGGCGGGATTATCATTGCCAACGTCCTTTATCTTGCAGAACAAAAATGGGCGGCAAAGTATTCGGCGAACGTCTTGTAGGTGAATCCTGGAATTCCATCGCTATAAGTCCATCGATAAGGCCGTGCCCAATGACATTATCAGCGACGTCTTTCATAAGATCTCTCTTTGACTGGAGCTCCTTGAGTTCCTCTTCTATGAGCACCTCCCTCAGTTCGTCCTCAAAGATGACAGTCGCTCCCAGAAGACAAAGCACACCGTAAAACTCTTTTTTCGTCTTTCTGCTCTCATATTCAGCAGCTAGAGTCGGAGGGTCCGACTTCATCAGAACCTATTCTTTTGTGTACACATTGTACCTGTAATCAGCGGACGTCTTGTTGATTTCGAACATGCTTCGGATTTCCCGGGTAGGCTGAATGCTTTGCACTGGTTCTCTGTAGAAAAGTGAACGGCGTTCCAATTCGGCAATCATGCGTATGAGGAGGGGATTTTTCCAGGCAGTCCAGCCATTCCACATGGATAAAATGTAGGCCTTCGCTGTCTTCTTGGCTGTTAATTCTAACTCATCATCAGATTGAGAACACAGTCCGTGTGCCCGCCAGTATTTTCTAAAGAATTCGACGAGTTCCTCTTTTGTAAACGGAAGCATTTCCATAGGCTCGGCTTCGATAGCATCTCGTATCGTTGTCTTGAACACTGTGCCGCTCATGATACATATTTTTGAAACATTGGTTTTCTTCAGGTGCTTTACAAGTGCAAGAATGTACTCGCGGCATTCTTTTTTGATTTCGTCAAAAACATCAAAAATGATCACAGTCTTGACCAGAGTGTCATTTTGCATGCAATGCTCAAACAATTTAAACTCCAGTCCTTTAGTTTCTACGTTGCACAGAAGGGCCAATTGTTGGAAGTCTCTGACGCCATTTGCTAAATTGACAAGTCCAATTCTCCGTGGAAGGTAGATATGCAATACCCAATTCTTCACATCAATGTTTTTTATCTGTATTGAAAGCCTCGACGCCAAGGCGCTCTTGCCCATTCCAGGGAGGCCACAGACAGCCACAACTTTCTCCTGTGCCTCCCAGAGGTACCCTTCGCCGTAATCTACACCAAGTACTCCGAAGGTCAAGCGTCGCCTGACATAGTAATCGTACACGTCTTGAACCAATTTGCTAAGTTCTGGCCCCACTTCGATGTACTTGGACTGGCATAACTTTAGGAATGCAGTGGCGTCGATAAAGTTTACAAAGTTGTCCAAGCTAATCACCTCATCAATTAGTGGCCGATATTCGGCGCCCTGAAATAGTATGTGTGACTTACTGAGAACCTTACGCTTCTCTGCAATCTTCTCGAAGCAAGCCTTGTCTATATAAGCGAAGGAACGATTCATATGTACTCGAAAGAATGAGCTGTTTGCAAAAAAAGCATCATGTTGTTCCTCTGCCAGAAAGTAATCCTTGTGTCCACGAGGTACAAGCAGGATTACTCTTGAGCTTTCAGGTGCTTTACATAAGAGTCGTCGCATTTCGTCACGACTAGTCGTTGTCTTTGAAGTTCCGACCGTTGAATCCTGTTTAGACTTTTCAAGCACTTCCATTCTTTCTTACTTCTGAAATCACACTCGTGTGGCAGAAGCAATCTATATATATATAGAAAGAGTTGCTCTTGATTGCTCTGTGCATGGCTGACTCGCCGGTGTCTGGGTGTAGCCGTAATCTGAGGTGTCGTAGCATTCGAAGATATTATTGCACTTGAATATGACTCCTTTCGTCTATCGCCTTGTGCATTTCTCTTAGCATGTCTTCCCATTCATTCTCCTCGTGAACGTTGGGCTCATTTTGGAGAGTTGGAGACTCATCAGTTTTACTCAGAGACGCCTTGGTGCTGCCTACCTGTAATAAAACGAACGATAAGTTTGTACACCCGAAATCGCTTTTGCTTTCTTCGAATTATTACAGCATTTGAATTGTTATGCAGTTTTTGACCAAAATGCTTTTTTCGTCCAAACCACGCTCTTACAAATGAATTTCACCGCATAGAGCTTTCCAATCTCCAATGATATCGTTATATGCCCTGATTTGTTGAAAACGCGAGGCGTGCGCCTTGTCTGTGACAATTATGCACAGCATAAGAGTCACAAAAAAGATGTACGCCTCTAGGTTTCCACAAATCAGGGCGGCAGATAATGACATCATTTGAGACGATGGTTGGCTAGGAGCGTGCCATGTTCATTTTTAAAAGTGTAGTTTTTCACAATGATAGTTCACCTTCCTTATGGCACTTCAACTGCTATCGAAGTGCCGTACATATTAAATTTTGCCGTTGCAGCTGTGTAATGACAGTGAACATATATTTTAACATAGTTGCCCTCCTCTGTACAGAGAGCCACATCTTAAGAACATACAAACTTAAGGTATAGGCTAGAAACAACTGCATGCGAACTATGATATGCACAAGTGACCTTGCCTAATATTCCATATAGTTGATCAAGTGAACTATTATCCAGGCAATTGTGAGTTATTTAACGATGCTCCCTGAATAGGTCAGAACAATCGCGTGTAAATGTACTAAAATCTGCTAAAAATTCAGTACTAACCTGCTTTTATGTGAACGTGCTCGTAATTATTTAGCTAAACAACAACAAGTTTATTACAAGATGATGAGTGGGGAGTTTCAGCGTCAGGGGCCATACTCTACCCCATTGCTGGTGGTGATGCGGGGAATGAAATAATGAGCCCCTTCACAATAAGGATCAAAGTTTCATGGTATCCAGAAAGGTGAAGAGAGCTTTCAGGGCAGGGCACTGGTGGGCTGGGTGTGTCCAAGGACCAAGTAGTTTTGCGAGAGAGAGGGGGCGAGCTAAAATCATTGTTTAACGCCGCATTGTTACATTGGCGATGGACACTCATTGCTAATGGATGATGTCATGTTATTGTTAGCTCAACCAAAAACACAATTTTAACATTGTTCTCTTCCTGCTGTAGCAAGAGATCAGGAAGCCAAGAATGATGATTGAAGCAACGGAAGCTACGACGACATTCACAATGGTATCCACGCGAATCGTGATGGTCAAGTGCGCTCCGTCTCCTGTAACAGTCAGTATTTACATGTACAGTTGTATTTCCATCTCTCCCTTTCTCTTGATATATGTTTAGATATTTTGCCTGCCCTCAGGATGATCTACGCCCCGCACCAACTTGATGACAGACTGTCACGAGGTTTGCGTAACACTCATCTCCCTAAGGACTCATAGAGTCCTCAGGATTCCCTCAAGGTCTTATCATGTCCTTATTTTCCCAGAATGTCCTGAATGTCCTTGGAACGTCCTGCAGGCACCATGTGGACAATCCGTGAAGTGTCATCTGATCTTATCCTTCTGGGATAACCTTCTAATCTGGGATTTCAGCTAGGATCAAAGGGAGGAAAAGGGGGAGTTGGTGATAGTTCATGTCGCTACAATGCAGCACTCAGGCGGGACGAAGGGCGGTTAAAACAAGGAGGCAAACGTATCTGCAACCGCGTTTTAACCGACAACCTAGGATCCTTCTATTATATTCTAGGTGAACTCATGGGGTATGAAAAAAAAGGGGTTTCCAAATTTTAGCTTTCATCTCATTTATTAGAGACGGGCCAACCGAATACGCGAATCCTCGAATCATAGGCAAGGATTCGAGATTTGGGGATCTGAATCCCAGTGCCAAAAAAGGCGAAGCGAATCTTTCGAATCCACAAACCGCGTTTGTTTGTTTCTTTTGAAAATTGGCGCCTCCGGAGTCCGCCGAAAGCCTGATTGATCTAAAAAGTTCCTGATCACACCCCCACCCAGAGTAATGTTAGAATGACTCTTGAGCACATCAGGTGTTATAGCTGATAAAAAAAACTGTGGGCTAGAAACCGGGCGGGTGCGAATGCTGATGTTTTTGAAAAAAACAAAATGCATTAATTTAAAACTTTCAGCTGTGTTTTCTTGTTTGTTTCTTTACAATGCCCTGCAGTGAAAGAGTTCAGGCAGGAATCTTACATTACAAGTTGAAAAGTAACATGGTTTTGCTATTGATTGTTTCGTAGTTTTATGGAAAAAATTCAGACTCGAGAGTTTCTGTATTTACTGTAGTCGACGAACAACAAGTTAAATGAATTACATTATAAAGAAGTACATGAGTATGTTTTAGCCTGAAAGTGAACTAATATTTAATTTGACTTTCATTAAACCAAGATACCAAACTCTACTTCAAAAGACTTTTCAGTAGAAGTGTTCCTTCACCTGGCTCTTTCACTCTTTTTGAAGAAAGGATTTGAAAAATTCGTGATTCATGAGATTCGTGTATTTCCAAAACCTTCTTTGGATTCGGATTTGGAAAATTCTGGATTCGTCCCATCTCTAGCCCAGCAAACCATACATATCCAGAAAACGTCTACAGGATATCCCATTTTGAACGTTGGGATATCCCACGAACTTTGCAACAGAGCCCATTTACATCCACAAGACGTACTGTGGACTAGCACTTCTTAGTCATTTGTAGATCCTATGAATATCCCGGGAACGTCTTTTTAGGATATGTGGACGTATGTGGGACATAATGCAAGCAGGTCCTAACTTGCGCTTACTTACTTTTAGTTTATACATATCTGAGACAACACCACCACTCTGATATATACGTATTTACATATGTACTATGTGCCACGTTAATTCTTGCAGGTTTGTTATCATGTGTGTGTGTGTGTGTGCTGAAATAAATGCCTGGAACATGAACAACAGGGCAAAAATTCAGGAAATGTAGTGTGCCCCGCCAGAGTTCAGCCACACTCTGACGCACGGTCCACCAAGGCTGACCGTGTTACTGCATGTGCTTTGACCCTAAAAAAAAGAGCAGGCTCCCTTTTTGTCCCCCCACCGCGTACGCGGATGGTCTCTGTTGACAAAATGGCCAGTGCATATACTGAAATACAGACTGTTGAGGCACGTTCGTTACGTATATTGGGCCGTGATAACGGTGAGGGGGTGCTTCTTCGCAATTAACCCGTGTAACTGCAGAGCCATGGTATAACCAACAACTTTCCTCACACTCCTTTCTGCCAAATACTGTGTTTTTATTTCAAGCGATTGTCTATAATGCGATTAGCTGCTGAGTGGAGCTATAAAAGTGATCGAATTCCACTGTTGCTTGACGAACGTTACGCATATAGATAAATACTTTCACGGCTAGCAGCACGCGAACGATTGAAATATATAACGATCTTACTTGTTCCCCTACATCTAGTTCATGTTTACAGAAGTTTTTGCTTGCTCTCAGCACAAAAAAAAAAAAAAATTGTGGCTGTCGGAACAATGTCATAAACTTCACATTTATTCGCATATCTTCAGGCGACGTCCTGGCGACGTTCAACCAGTGCCCAAAACCTCGTGTACTGGATCTTTCATGGGTATCCCAGGGATCTCCAGGCCCTTCCTCCATTCAAATATCCAAAGCGCGATATCATGCAGACGTACCTAGGACATCTGTTATTTACTGGATAAAATCGAAACGCGAATGCCGTTCTCGGACATCCCATAGATATCGCATGGTTGACCAGACATTCAGGACGTTTGCGCCCGTACAAAAATCCCGGAATCAAATTGGAATCCAGTCCGGATCCCAGATGTTTGATCCGGTTTGATTCCTAAATTGGCCCGGATCACTAATCAGAATCTGATCAGCGCTTAATAAAACCTTGATAAAGTTTCATTCCAAATTTTATCACCTCCGGATTGAAATTGGAAAAATCCGGACGAAAGTTGTATTTCCTCCTGACTGTCGTTTGATCAACACGGAATCCGGCCTTTAATCAAGAACTCATCGGCACTTGATAAAATTTCGATAACGATACGTTCCAATTTTGACGAAATCTGGATTACAGGTGGCAGAACCTGGATCAAATTTTTATTAGTCCTGAACAGATTCGGTTTAAAGTATGATTCAGATCGGAATCAAACCAGGTCGGATGTGGCTTATCCGGGATCATTTCCTGAACTGATCCGTTCCAATGTCGGATCATAACCCGGTTAAAATTCCCCAAATATAACCCATCCGTGTGAAATGATAAACCCGAGGTTCAAAGCCGCATGCGCAGCATGAACGTCCTGCCACACCGAGTGCTATAAGCTATTGGAACAGAGGCAACAAATGTCCAGGTGCGAACTGCATTTATTTACAACCAACAGGATGCTCCATGTACACTTGTCAAAAGCATACAGCACACATGCGCCACACAGTTGCAGTAAGACAATGAATTATTCAGAGTTGCCTCGAAGTTTACTGAGGCGCGTGCCCATTGACTTCACAAGCTTGGCTTTGTTCGCGTCCCATCCCGGTCTGTTTGCTCCCTCCGTAGCAGTAAACTCTGGAAAGTCAACTGCATATCAATATAGGCGCACACAATGTTGTTGATAGAGGAAAAAGCAATGCCGGGTAATGGATACCGAGAATGGCGCGCACGCCCGGCTCACACAACGCTGGTCGCCGGTCGTCTGTTTTGCCTCGTGGCCCCTTTGAGAGTCCACCATACACAGAACAGGTCCGAAGGGCCTCCTCGGTGAACACGTAGCCCAGAAGTGCTCTCGCCATGACCGTGGCTGTCCTTGCCAGACGAACACCAGCGAGGGCGCAGTGTGGCACAAATACTCCTGAACCGACGACGAGCTCAGTGACCTGCGTTGACGCGTGTAGACACATTTTATAGAACAAAATTTCACAACAACAGTTAAGGTGCACATGACGTATTGCCCACGGTACTGACAAGAAAAATTAAAAATCCGTCCATAAATAACCTGCGTACTTACTCCTTCTTCTGTGCCGGCGTGCCTGAATTGCCACCTGCCGATCGCCATGTTGGAATCCCCCGGGGATGGTTGGTGCTGGTCCGCCATTGCCGCCGAGGCGGCCGCCATATTGTGGGTGGAAGCCTGTGTGGAGAACTGCGTGCTTGGAGGGTGGTTTTCTCCAGGTTCAATCTTTTTCAGTTTCCTCACCAGTCTCCTTGCGGTACTCAGCAGGTCATCTAGTTCTGTATGCAGGATTAGTATAAATATGCTGGCAGAAATGAATAAAAGAAGAGTATGGACTGACGGTAGGAACGAAAAATGGTGCCGCATACTTACGTTTGTATTTTTCGAGATCATCTTCCAGTTCGGCCACCCTTTTCTTCAATGTCCTCATTTCCTCGCGCAATCCCTTAGCTTCGTCGTTCGACTGAATTTCTGCCAGCACATTACGTGCCTGGAGATTTTCGAAGTTTGCCTTTTCGCACTATCGCTGTAACAAAAACAAAACGTCTATGTGAATTTTTGCCCGCACGTCTGAATAACATGTATCTGCCAGCACAACAGTTATTCCTACAACAAGGTACAATCAGCAAAAAGCAAAATGTAATACACGAAAGCTGACGAAAGTAACATACCTGTGACGCTGAGACACCCGAAGCGTTGTTTTTCTCCTTGATCATTTCTTCCATCTCTTGTATCAGGAACAGCTCGTCATCTGCAAAATGTATTTGTTCGCATTAGCACTGAAACCCAGGCTCGTGCTATATGTCCTTATCTTACCTGACCTGCTGACCAGCATTGCAGGGTGCAACTTCTGTCCGTTCCATCGTACCTTGACGGTGTCTCCAACCTTGGGTTCTGGCTTGTCTTTTTTACGTTTGATGCAGTCAGTTCTACACACATCATACAAATTTTCCTTGTCGAAATAGAACAACCCAAACGACATGGTGAATGGCTCCCAGATCTATGCGACCGCTCCACGTGGTGCCCGAAGCGGAATGGAAAATCCCGTGTGGGATGCTGGTTTCTAGGTCACTACGGAGGAAGGAGTGCCCGAGATACTTGGGACAATGGTTGCCTTTTTTCCTTTATTGTCCGTCCACTGCCAATGTTGCTGAGATTTATTTTTCGAAATGGTCTTCTCTGTGGTCTTGGGTCTCTCTCTCGAAATAGTCTTGGGTAAATTATCGTAATATTGCAAATACGGTATTATTTCACCCAAGAGTGTCGACGTGCGATGCGATGCAACGGCGTCAGTGTTATATATTATTTGCACTAGCACATGGGTGTCAGCCTATTTCTGTTCTTTTTCCTTTGTCATTCGTTAAACTCGGGAATCCAGAAAGGTTTATAAAGTTCCATGGTCGTGGGTAAATCACATATAAATAAATGACGCATAGAAAGAAATCACACGAGCATGCGACGAAATCGTCTGAAATGCTGAAGGGTCGTTATGCATGAATTATACTGAGAAGACCATTGTATTCGCTACTATATATGTGCGTTTTGTGTCTTGCTGGGTATGTTCCTTTGGTACGTAGGTTAACACGCACGTTGCAAGAACCACAAGATGCGACGGCAGCTCGCAAAATCTAAAATGCACTGCTAGTGCCTCACTGGCGTGTGTTTCTCTTTGGCATCGCCTGCATGCCACTGCCATTGAATGTATGGAGTAGCAAGTCGTAGTTTCTACTACCAAACTCTCCGCATTCTTATTATTTTATTTTTGTTTTTCGATAGATCCCCTCCCCTCCTCTAAGATGCGTATCATGATACACGCTGCTGCGAGATGAGACTGAACCCGTGGTCTGAACGAGACAGACGGAAACATTGCCCAGCCATTTAATTTCGCGAGCCCGACTTTCCGGGTATTGAACAAGAGGCATATCGTCCCGTCCTAGGTTACTTTGCAATTAGCTCGGTGTTTCCGAGTGTTATATATTTCTCGCGTTTCCCTCAGAGAGAGCTGCGGTAAAAGAGGGCGAATATCCTCCAGCCATTCATACGATTAGTAAGTAACACTTGAAGACGTGACAGCATATCCTGGTTTTGCAGTCTTCTTCGAAGCGTATTGCACCGTTGCCTCCGCAAACTAGTGAAACAAGGTCGTCAAATCAGTGTGCTACATGCTGCACCCCATAAAATATGCTGAGGGCACGCTGCTCCTGCATCTTCCTAAACAAGCGTAATTCGTATGGAATACTGCAGATCTTGCTAAATGTGAGATCCGCACCATCACGAACGAAGTACTGTAAGTACGGTGGCTCAGTACTGAAACGATTTACCAATGAGGAAACGTAAGCTAGTTAATGAGAGTTAAAACTTTGGCTGGTTGGTTGACGGCTGGTAACATGTTTACAGCACAGAAAAAGTATGAAGCCACGTGATGGATGGGCAAAATATTACGCAAGGGTTTATGCAACACAAATTATTTATCTCATAAGAACAGTGGGGCGCACAGCTTGCTTCTTTGTCGCCGTACATTTGCTGCTCCCGATTTCGTGAGCTAGTAACTGGTAACATTGTGAAGAGAGCCCGCGCGCACGACATTGCGACATGACATTTTTTGTCTCATAGGCCCGATTTCACCAACGCTAGTTAACTTTGAACCGAGATCAAGGGTCACTAAAACTTAACACTCAACACTCAGTTAACACTCACTTTCTTTTTTTTAAACGTTAGTTGACGATGTAATGTTTCAGTGACAATATGTCGCTTTAGTGAAGCAGAGTTAAGCGTTAAATTCGAGTAAAGGGATCGTTGATCTCGGTTCAAATGTTAATCGGCGTTGGTGAAACCGGGCCGTAGTCACGCGCACGTGTTTCTTTGTCCTACAAAGCTGCAGTTTTCAGCATTTCGTCAGTATGTAGCAGTTCAAGAGAAGACGAGGAATACCAGTCATTTGAAGAATGAATACCCATCGGAAAAGAGGACCATACAAGAAATTCTTGTCTGGGAACACGCCGGTAAGTGTTTTTGTAAAGACGTGGTGGCAGCCTTGAAAGACTCCGTTGCCACTGTTATTGCCTTGGCGATACAGCTATACCGCAAAAGTAGTCTGTAAAATATTAACTTATTACTTTTAAGTTTCTGTTAATTAGGAAATAAATTATATATACATATATACGTTATATAAATTACAAGAAACCGAAAAGCTCTTGAAGACGACAACTTTTGTTGAAAGTTTCGGTTTCGGATGCAGGTATAGCAGACCCGCACTCAAACATTTGTCAATGCAGTCATGATCTTTTTTACCACCAATGCAATTTTACAAACATTCCACCAATAAATAACGAGATAGTAAAGCGATTTGCGGTTTTAGAGACTTGCTTGAACTTTTTTTTGTTCTGCTGCCGAACTTTGAGCTACGACGTTGTTCCCGCCGCTCGCTGTCCTCTTTGGTGCGCTACGCCGGCTTTTTTGTGAATATTCTGCAGCTTATTCAATCGGTAAGTGTTGACATTGCTTATCTTATACTCCTGTTATTGGTATTTCGTGTGGATGCGAATAGCTCTTTGCTCCGTTGGTCATCTGCACGGAAAGGCGCGATTCCTGTATTGCGAGCCGAGCTTGAATGTATACTGCCGTCGAAAGAAGGCGAATTTACCGCTCATCAATATTCGCTTTTTTTTTAGTAGGCCTTACGTAGTATCCTCTCCATCATTCCGCATTTCAGAGATTGTGCCGTGTTGCTTCCTCCTGTAGTGTAACTGCAGGCAGCATGTGTTTCATCACGCTTCGTTTGTCCTAATTCCGTGTTGCAGTACTTATAATGCACGAATGAGCCTTGGAGCAGAACTGCAGCGTGGTTGTGGTGGTTATTTCGACTCACTTGCTGGCTCCATTATCAGTAGACGCACTCCAGCTTTTGCAGGATATGTTTTACGCCTCTGTAACTAACTTCATGATGATTTATTTATTTATTATTCATGTTTGATAATCACACGCTGGTTCTACATTATGAGAACATTATAATTATGGACAGTGGGAGTGCGAGAATTTTCATCTGATATTTGTTTTCTTCATTACAGTCGTAATGCATCTTCCAAGCTGTGAAGTGAATTGAAGGAATTTCTACAGCCTCGCTAAAGTGCCCATTTCACTTGTGGTGACATCAGTATGTGACGAAAGGAAAGTTAGGTAGCAAGCGAGCTTGTGGTGACAATCCATGACTTGAAAACCAGAGACGAGGTAGGGACGATTAACAGACAAACACAAACATGGTCTCAAACTCAGCTGAGTTTGAGACTGTGTTTATGTTTGTCTGTTATTGCCCCTACCTCGTCTCGGGTTTTCAAGTCATGGATCAGTATTTATGTGCTAAAGTAATTACTACCACGAAAACTCAACACAAATATAATTTTGGGTGTCAGGAAATTTAATTTTAATTGTTAAGATTGCAGAAGACAACCCTCTGTTTTTTTTTGTTTTTTTTGGCAGCCTGTATAAAGAGCCACAATAAAAATGCCAGACTGCAAAATTCAGGAGAAAAATGGCACAATGAATGACCATATTAGAACAAAGGGTTCTATGCTATTGCAGGACAACCACGGAATTGAATTAAGCAAAATGACCTTGGGTAGACGAGCTGTTGGACAACGTAACTGCATGACGTTCCGAATAATGCCAGACATTTGTGGGGTGTCTTTCTTACTTTTTTTAAAGCAGCGGTCTACTCAGGGAAAGGGCAAAACTTGGTCATTAACCTTATCAAAACCTGGGCTTAGTCTTTCATACATATTAAAGCCTAGTGTTGCCTCGTCACCAGGCATGAGGGATTTTATCACAATTTTTAACAATATACAAAATTACAATTGTGTATTATTTTCTTCCATGCACATAACATGTAGACTATCTATAATTTACAAATTAGCAAGTACCTGCTGAGTGGGAAAGTGGGTACACGTATGTTGCTTGTAGAGTGTTGAGCTTTATGCTCCATATATTTCCGATAAATTAGAGCGAATAGTTTTTCTAGCAAAAGTTAAGCAAATAATCATTTATGAAGCCACACATGACATTCGTGATCATCTATTCCTACTAACCAGCTGGATTTGCATGTCACACAATCATTTGAGCACATTCTACTCGTAAGCGGAATGCAGAGATGCATTCATTAGTTCATATTTGTTTTATAGGTCCCATTCAATGAAACATATTCTTTTGCGTGGCCATGAAAACAACATCTGTGGCTGCGTTTATGCTGCTGTGATCTAATAGAGTAAATAAATTTCATTTTTTGATGCAGTTCAATTGAGTCGGAGTGTGTATTTTTTCATTCTGGTACATGGGTACATTTGGCCACCAGTAAGTTGTCAGGCAATATTTCTTTCACTCAGGTGATAATGACAGCATTATTATGAATCAAGATTCCAGTATTGTCTTAATTTAGTTATAGTTTATCACTAATTCTTTACTTTATCCATGTTTCATGTTGCTTAGTTAGCACATTACACTTTTTCTATGGAATAGAAGGGGCACAGACACAAGGAGTAACACAACTTCTTCTTGAGAACTTTGCTCATTTCTACGCTCGTGTGTCTCATTTAATTTTTTTTATACGCCACGTGCGCCACTAAGACAATGTTTGTGTATGGTAAGAATTCCACAATGTTCTGCTAGCAGGGCCTTGATTTTGATTTTTGTTAACTGTTTTTCCTTCAGATTTCCTGTAGATGATTTATTTACGTTTCATGCAGTCTGTTCTTTTGTAACGCTTTCACTGATGAGTACTTTAATGAAGGAACAACTGTGCTAACATATGTCTGTGTTGCTTGTCTCACAGGTGCCACGCCGAACACAAAGAAGATATCAGAGAGCAGGTACTGTTTCCCAGGGGCACCCACTATTAAGTATTGTTGGTGAAAGCTCTTCAGATGAAAATGAAGCGCAACCTCAAGATCAGCTGTTGACTACAGTGCCACAGAGTGACAATGTGACCATCTCTTTCAACACAGCTGGCAGCACCTGTGATGAACCATGCGAAGGAACATCATTTTCGGAACCTGTGTCTACAACTGACAATGAAAGTGAACTTGAAGAAGATAATAGTGCCTCCCAAGCTACTTCGGAAGATCGTCCTCCTGGGGAGCCATTATACCCTGGCTCAGTTCTGACAAACATTGAAGCATGCCTGCTCATAATGACCCTGGTGACAAAGTTTTCCCTTACGAAGGAATGTTTTTGACAGGTCTTATACATCATTGGGAGCATTCTCCCGTGCCCAAGTACTCTCCCCAAGACCTGCTTTACATTTTTCAAGCTGTTGTCTAGCTTTTCAACACACTCACGAACTGTAACTCATTACTACTGTAAAGTGTGTAATGCATACCTGGGACATGAGAAATTGACAGAGTGCTCCTGTTGTGGGAACGAGAAGCACGGAACGTTCCTTTACGTACCACTTGCAGACACATTACGTACCTTTCTCGAGCAGGAAAAATTATATCTGTATCTGGACTACCCAAAAGCAAGACAAAAGAAGAAATCTAGTGCCTTTGAAAACCTTATTGATGGCAAGGCATACCATTATGAGGAAGCCCAGCACTCTTGCAACACGAATTTTTCTGTTTTGGAACACTGATGGTGTTAAAGTGTTCAAAAGCTCTGGGGCATCATTATGGCCACTTCACTGTGTGATTACAGAGCTTCCTCCTCTCCTCCGCAAGAGGTTTCAAATTCTGTCATCGATTTGGTTTGGCACTAAGCCACTTATGAATGCATTCCTAATGCCATTCTGCCGAGAAGTGAGTGGGCTGTGCTCCTCTGGACTGAAATGGATTCACCCTGAAACTGGGAGGCAGATGGTGTCGTACGTATCAGCACAGGTTTGTTCTATTGATGCCGTAGCAAGAGCCATGTTGCAAAACATCAAGCAGTTCAACGGGAAATATGGATGTTCGTTGTATGAGCACCCTGGGCAGTCGCATGTCAAAGAATCAGCGTCAGGAAAGCACGTGCATATCTACCCTCCGGGATCCACGTACCGCTTGCGCACGGGACAGGGAATGAAAACGCAAGCCGTAAAAGCTGTGGAACAAAACAAAGTGATCAAAGGTGTTAAAGGACCGTCGGTGTTGTGCCTGCTGCCACATTTCGACCTCGCAGCCAGTTTCCCCGTAGACTATATGCACACTGTTCTCCTTGGTGTGGTACGCATGTTTCTACTTAACTGGTTAGACAGCAAGCACAAGAAAAAGGTGTGGTACTTAGGGAGCTGTAAGCAAGCGATTGACATGCGGTTGATGCAGATAAAGCCACCGGACTTTGTCACAAGAACACCTCGGTCCATTGCTGAGCGGATGTATTGGAAAGCCAACGAATATCGATCGTGGCTCCTTTACTATTCCCTTCCAGTGCTGTCTGGCATTTTGCCGCAAGAACACTTCAGTCACTACATGCTCCTAGTTGCTGCAATTTATTTGCTTCTTCAGGACTCTGTATCACAGAAGGATCTGAATTCTGCTGAGCTGTTCCTAAAGAAATTTGTGAGCCGAGTTGGTGACCTCTATGGAAGGGAGTTTTACACGTTCAATATGCATCAACTTCTGCACGCAACGCTCTCCGTTCGAAGGTGGGGACCACTGTGGTCGACATCAGCTTTTTCTTTCGAAGGTAGAAATGCTGAGCTTTTGCGAATGGTTCATGGAACGCAAAACATTGCTAAGCAGTTAGCGTCGTTAGCCGGAGTTGGGAACGCACTGGCATGTCTGGAAAATCGTGCTAGAATGTCACCCCTGGCAGGTGCTATTCTCAGACAGTTACAAGGAGTGCACTTTTCTAAAGCATCATGTGACAGTGGAAAAATCCTACTCCATGGAAAGCCCTGCAGGCCCAGTGGTGACGTCCTTTCAGCTATTTCGTCTCTTCAACAGTCAGGAAGCAACTTGAGAATATATAAAAGGGCTATCAAGGGAACTTGTACCTTTACCTCGAAGATTTATGAGGGCCAGTCACGTCGAAATGACTACACAGTAACATTCAGAACAGAACGTGAAGCTAGGTATGCTAATATTTTGTGCTTTGCACAAGACAGTAGTGAAGTGTATGTATTGCTACAGGAACTGTCTATTCAAAGTGAGAGACCGTTTCGAGATAGGAACATGGACATAGTCTTGCCACACTTGATTCCGGTCAGTAACACTGAACAGTTTCTCATGATTCCTGCGACACTTCCTTTGGTGAAATGTGTGCGTGTGTTGAACTATGTGTGTGTACGACCCAATACTGTGGAACAGAACCTTTAAATACGCCAGTGCACTAATCTGCCATTTAGAAATACAGTCGTGCCTGGTTAACACGGTCACTTTTGTGTCTGAAAAAAACTGTTCATAAAGAGAGTCATCCACATATCGAAGCCTGCGGAAATAACAAAATAATGACAATATATGAAACAGTCAGCAATTAGTAGAGCAGGAAAAGTCAGCCAGTAGACTATGGCTTTCGGTAAAAAAGAATAAATAAGCAGAAAGATGAAGACGTTGGGTACAGGGACATATATCGGAGTGTATGGAGAGTTCTGTGTGGCTCACATAATCAGTGCTTGCTCACATATAGCGCATTTCACAAGTTGCAACGATATAAGGTTTTTCAAATGTCGCCAACACAATGAGCCTGTCCTTTGGAATCTGTTGTTTGACCAAGCTCACACTAAGCTTCTCCCTCCCCTGAGTGTTGATGAACTGACAAAGCAAGGAATGTGAAAGACCACGTCGCTTCCCTTTGTACAATATTTAAACTGCCCTACATATTACAGATCCGTTCAATTCATGTCTATACTGTTCATAATAGCGAGACAAAAATACATAGGCCGTATAGGTTTCATGCCTTGCTGCACTGTCCATCTTCTGAGAAGAGAGTTTTCATACTCTTTTTTAATTCTGTGTTAGCGCCGCGAAGCAACTGTGACTATGAGTGGCATAGACAGATGGAGAGAGGACAGCAGGAAGGACTGTGGGACAGAGGCATTAACGTGCATGTTTGGACGATATTCAAGGGGGGGGGGGTCATACTAGCCAGGCGTAACTGTATTGAATAACTCTGGCACCTACAAAAATAGTCGATAATTCAAGTTGTCCATAGAGATTGGGTCCATATTAGCGAGGCACAGCTGCTCATGACTACTTCTGTCGGAGAACTTGCACGTTCGTTCCTACCCATACTGTTGTGTAGCGTAAGATGATTTTTGCTGTTTTGTCCTGTTGTATGTAAAATCAATCCATAAATATCAGGATATCAGCAGTAATTATGAGTGGATGTAAAAAGCTCCTATGATGTTTTGAATTGATGTTTCTACATCTGTGACAATAATGTTGTAATTTTAGTAAAGATGGAAATTTGCATATGTGTGTGTGCTCCAGAATTATTTTTAGCCCACAATATTGTGCTTTTTATTCTATCTCTCTCCAGTGTTCACTACCACTTTGCAAAGGCTGCCCAATACCAGAAAGGGCAGTATTCACATATGCTGAGTAACGGAAATGTTTTTAGTGACTGTGGGCCTGGCAGAAAAATATTAAAAATAGCTTCTTAGAAGCGCACTGTTAACGTTTACTCAAGACTGCTTTATGAAAGTTCATTCAAATCACGTACCAAAAGTAAGCTCTGAAACTCAGGCAAGGTCACAGGCTGCATTTACTTTACACCATGGTGGGCTAGCTATAATAAAAAAATGGGTACCCGATCTTCAAATTATATACGGATGTTGTCATCGAGTATCCTGTTAGTAGGTTGAGACTAATTTGTCACATGGCCTTACGGGAGAAAACTGGTGACACTGAGGAAATTTCGAAAAATAGAACTTTATTAGGTACTCAGGTGAAATGGCAACGTTGTTGTTCGCATGCATCGCGGAAGAACATGTGCGAAAAGAACCGCACACGTGCGCGCGCAAAATAACAGACAACGTAAAATGACTGAGGAAGACTGGTGGGTGGGCTCACTACCCCAGGGCACAGATGACGGTTGGATAGGTGCAACGATTTGTAGACAACAGCATGCCTTGTACCCGCAAATATGCTGCTTGTGTGGCCTTTGGGGGCCACACGTTTGGGCAAGCAAAATAAAAAATTGCTCCTATCGTATGCGCACGATGACCGCTGCCGTTAATTGCCCCAGTTCAGAGGCGACACGAATGTACACTGTCATGCATGGCACAGAGAACGTGACGCTTTTTTATATGTATCGTTTAGATGGTTTCATAGCTGAATTTCATAATTTCACCTTTTTGCAGAAACGTTTAAAAGCCCGGGCCAGCTTGCGTACTTAAAAACTCGGGCCCGTGCAAAGCCGAATCTAATCCAAGGCATCCAATTCTAATCCAAGGCACAGATTGACATCAATCGCTTTTCTTTCTTTTTTCTTAAAGCATGTCGGCTTGTTCAGGCACACCCGATCAGTAATCTTCCGCCTCCTCGTTCAACGTAACTGGTCCGGTCTGTCGCCATCGTCGCGTATACGCCTGCATGGCCATGATGAGGATACTGCACCACTAAAAAAACGAATAAACGAAAGAAAACGTAAAAACAAGCTTTGTTGGTCCAAGCCATGTCTGCGACCACACTCCACTACCTTGAACAGGCCTGATCAAAAGCGGGATCTGGATGCGGGATCCAGGTCTTCAGTTTTTGATCTGGCTGGTTCAAGACGGATCCGGCCCGGAAAAAACTGGAAGAGGCCTGAACGACCCCGGATTCCCCTTGATCTGACCTGATTAAATCCAGATCCGGGCTGATCAAGCTTGATCCGGAATTTTCGTACGGGCGACCTTGTAGGGGTGTCCTATGGATATGAATGGTTTACTGGAAGTATTTCTAATTGACACAAAAAGTAAGCGCTCAAGGTGAGCTAGTTCTAGTGATGCTTTCTTTGTGGATGGGTGTGTGTGTGTGTGCGTGTACATGCCTGTGCGGTGTGTGTGTGTTGTTCATCAAGCCTACCTTTCTCTACCAAGGCTGTTAGCTGCAGCTGAATTCATATCAAAAATGTGTTGTCGAGACTAGCTCATACTTCATAGTCCTTTTTGTAGTCACATTTCGTGGGACTCCGTGTGCAATAAATTGCACACTCGTTGTGTTTGCGATTCCTTCCCATTCTGAGAACACTAGACGCAAAGCCGCGTGTGCAACAAATTGTTCTTTTTCACGACCGCTTATGCGCGTGAGCTCCGGCGCTGATGACAATGGTTGCGCCGGAGAAAAAGTGATCTCCGTGTTCAATACATGGCGCTGGATAGGGACGACGGGTAGAGTTCCTGTATTCCCCTCTCCGCTCCTCCCTAGAGCCAGTGGACCTGTGGCGACCAGGACTGGGACCAAGAGTATAGCAGAGGGTACCAGTGGGAACACCGCGCTAGCTCGGCGACTCCACTCCAAGACCGGTCTTGGTCCTTTTGCTACCCACGTTCGTTTATTTTTGCGCGCGCCGAGGTTGGTCCCGCTTGGAAGTCCCTAGGATACGGCGCCAATGCGGAAAATGTGCGTTGTACATGTATTTGTGCTTCTATCTAGAGAAGTTTGACGGGACTCTGGGGATAACGGTCGTTCTAAAACAGCTGCCATTCTGACGAGCGCGGTTTATGCGACGCGAGTACGTCGTTTTGTATTTGTGTTTCAGTTAGCTCACATAGTATAAATTTGCACTGAGCTTGTTCCTGAACTCTTATAGGCTGCTTTTAGCACACTTTTGCCAGCGGAGGACACGACATTTTGTTGATAACCCACTCGTAACGTTCGGTGTACATTCTGTTCTACACTGAGTCTAAGTTCGTATTTTCTGCGTCGCCGACTTTGGCTCACTAACTACAGCATGCGCGCTGATGTATCGGACATAGGTTTGATTTTTGAACTGGTACTTTTACTGGGTTTTTAAAGAGCAAAAGAAAACCTTTTCTCCATGAAATTTCAGAATCGCAACTGTTGGCAGCGGAAGAGACCTTGTAGGCTAGAGATAGAGCTATGGATCTGCGACGCAGCAGAGACCACCTGTTTGTGACAGGGTGTTCCCTTTGCGTCTGCCCCTCGAAATGTGCCTGATACCCCAACCTAGCCTTGGTCAATCTGGTTGTCTGATCCAGACATCCGCACCCATACTGAAATAGTATGGGTGCGGGGTACAGACGCCCTTATAGACCCAGGATATCGCAATCAAGATCGACAGTACCACAGCATCCCATTACAGAACAGAAACCCGCATATCTAATGAAAAGCATGGGTAATACCCGCACTCATGGAAATAGTCCCACAATATCATAATCCAGATTGGCAGTCCCGGAGTACCCATTACAGTGCAGAGACACGCGTTTGTAATGGCAACCATGGGTAAAACTTGTAGACATGGAAATAGTCCCACAATACCATAATCCAGATTGGCAGTCCCACAGTATTCCATTATGGTGCAGACACCCATATTAATCATGAACAACATGTGCACTACCTGTAGACATGGAAATTGTCCCAAAATACGAGGGGTGTTCAAATCAAACCGGGACTTTCTGTCTCCTGAGTGTACAAATGGCTCGCGCTACTTCTTTTTCGTCATTTTCACACGCGGCAGGCCTCCGCGTTCACCACGTGGTGGTTCAAAGTTTGTGCAAGACAGAAGACACGTGCTGGACAAGATGGCCGACAACGAGGTGAGCGCGCACATCGAACAGCGAATTGTCATGAAGTTTCTCGAGAGATTGAAGGCGTAAAGACATCTGAAATTCACAGAAGACTTCAGGCTCAGTATGGCCACGATACACTTAGCCGCAGCAAAGCGTTTGAGTTGTGCAAACGGTTCCGAGACGGCCGTACATCAGTGCAGGACGATCCCGGCCGGGGCGGCTCACAGTCCAGTGTCAGAGTTTCTCAGAACATCCAACTTGGTGAGCGCCTGCTCCTCAAGGACCGACGGATCACATGTATCGAACTGGCTGGAAAGACGGACCTTTCTGTGGGGACATTAACACTATCATTCATGAACACCTCCAGTTTCGGAAAGTTAGTGCCCATTCGGTCCCGAGGCAGCTGTCCGTGTTTGACAGGCAGAGAAGACTGGAAACCTCCCAAGAGCTAAGGTACTGCTTCGACACTGAAGGACAGCCGTTGCGTGATCGGATCATCACGTTCGATGAAACGTGGGTGCACCATTTCACTCCTGAGTCTAAACGCGCATCAAAACAGTGGAAGCATCCGGGCTCGCCAGCTCCCAAGAAGTTCCGAAGCACCCCGTCTGCGGGTAAGGTCATGGCCACGCTTTCCTGGAACAAGGCTGGCGTTGTTCATGTTGATTTTCTGCCCAGTGGTACCACAATCAATGGTGCATATTACTGCCAGGTTCTCAGGGATGTGCATAAGGCGCTGAAGCAAAAGCGGCCGGGCCTCATCACGAAAGGAGTCCTCCTCCTATACTGGACAATGCACGCCCGCATACCGCGCATCTCACGACACGCACCTTATAGGAACTTGGCCGGGAGTTGTTGCCACATCGCTTTTACAGTCCAGATCTCGCCCCCAGCGATTTCCATCTCTTCGGGCTACTGAAGGCGTTCCTTGATGGCTACCACTTCAGCTGCGACGACGAGGTCAAGAATGCGGTACGATCATGGCTGCTACGCGCCGGTAAGTATTTCTACGCTGCTGGCATCCAAACCCCCATGAAACGCTGGGACAAGTGCATTAGTGCAGCTGGAGATTGCGTTGAAAAATAAAACTTATTTCTCGCGTGAATGAACTAAGTTCATTTTAGTTTTGCGAAAAATGAAATGTCCCGGTTTGACTTGAACACCCCTCGTAAAATTCTCCATTTGCATCGCGGCATTTGATAATAGATTCGCTTTTCTCGAATGCTTCGTATTGTCTCGCAGGCACTGAACCCAAATGCAATTGTAAAAGTTGATGACACTGTGTCGCGAACGCTTTGACTTATCCCGCCGCAATCAGTTATCTTGCCTTATTTCCCGTTTTGCCCTATCTTGGACGGCTCATTTTTCCTATCTAGTCATACACACGGACAACTGTGTTGACGAAAATATTTATTACGCACTCCAATCGGGTTGCTTGTCAAAGACGCCTTTTCTTCTTCTTTTACTACGTCTGGGCTAGTGCAACTGTTTGAGCAATATACATGCACTGTGGATTCATGAAATATGACAAGTTTTCACAAAAGATTAGTGATCCTTTTTGTAATCAAATGGACTGATGTATCATGCCTCTAAATTTCGATGACCGATCCTTCTCCGGCAATTCTATACTTCGGATGATGAACTTGTACAGAGTGTAGTCGGGTAAAACCTATTTGATGGTCAACTCTGATCCCATATGAGAATTCTTACACACAGTGTGGAATATTGGTTTCCTTAGCGATCACTGTTCTCAGTCTAGCCATGGTAAATGCAAACTGCTTTTCATTGTGATGCGTAGAATTCATTATAATGATGACAAAGATTACATTTATTGTTTTAGTTATATGCTTGTTTATTCCGATAAATTACAATTGTCCTATTCCAATCTTTAAAGTTTTCGTTTCTCTTGATTGATGAATTCTGAATGTATTACATAATGATGTCTTATTATCGGTCGCTTGAATCCAGCGTTCATTAATACAATCGATACGCTGTCGCCGCATTTGTATCGCTTCAGTAACTTGCACTTTGTTGCGACGAACTTGCACAATCTCTTATTGATGTTTCCTTTCTTTGTATGAATGTTCTTGAATGGCGTACAAGACAGTATTAGATGAAAATCGTCCGGTGGTCCACCGCAGTTGATATGTTCGTTGAGTTTCAATAAGTGATGATACATCAGACCTTGTACAACAATATTGAACGTCTGCTCATTCGACATCGTTGCAGGGACTGGTAAAGAAAATAATTGCGTTGCCGTGGTAGTGGAATATATCATGTGATAAGATTTTATGTACTTTCCATCTCAAGTATGTGTAATTTCAACAAATCCGTAATGAATCGTGCGATATATACAGCTTGTATATGATAATTTGATCTCACTGCTTTCTTGATGAACGCAATGGCCATTGCAATGATTACAATTACATCTGGTCTAGTGTATTTCAATTCTTCGTTAGCAAACCTCAACAACTCTGCCATCAATCCCAGTGGCCCTTCCGACGTTGATGTGCAGATATTTTTATAAGTATTGTAGATTCGGCATAAAAATTCTTGCATCTTCAGTTCTGTAGTTTGTACAGCTCCCCGCAACCTTAACTTGAACGCTGCTTCGCGTGGCGGAGCAGGAGGAGAGACATCCTAGTGGGATTCAGCTGAACTATTGGGAGAGCGCGTTTTGGGCTGTTCCACTCGCGTGTAGGGGTGTTTGGTTGTTGCTCAAACGCCTCGAAGGCAGGCGGGGGTTGCTTTCTGGAGACGCTGTTATCGGGATGGCGATTGTTTGTGTTGCCTGTGTGAGATGTACGCTGGGTGATTTTGGTAATATCGGCGATATTCGAGGCATGGCCGCCGTTGACAGATAAGAATGATTATGTGCACCCAAATGGATTAACAATGATGCTGTATCAACTCGAGACAAAATAAATCAAGTAGAAATCATGTCAGCCGTATTAGCTGAAGCAGTGATCTCCGCATTATGACATAGGGCACCGAAACGACAATTGAAACAGGACAACTTGTGCATTTTCATGTCGCTACACCTGCGAGTGTTCTTGACACTGTACATCCTTGCGTAAAGAGGATCCGCATAGATATAACCTGTAGTCTGCGTAAAATGCTATAACGTTTAACATACGACTTCAGAGAGAAAAGTAACACATACAGTTCCAAAGGACCTGAAGCTCTTTACCTGGTGACGGCTGAATGCCCCAAACTGCTGGGCAGCATCTCAAGGCATGGGTTAGTTCCGGGGCAGTCCGAATATATGCAAGGATGTATTGACTGTCAAGAACACTTGCAAATGTTGCGACATGAAAAGGAAAGGCACAAGTTGTCCTGTTTCAACTGCCACCTACTACGGCTAACTTCATTTCATTCTTTCCTTACTCAAATAAATGTGTGATGCGCTTCTATCCTCCTTTCACCTTGTTATAATCAGCAATGGTGTAGAGCATCGCCACTCAAGGAGATGAAATTTCACAATCACAACATAAAGTTGTTTTATCCTCGTTTATTTCGTCTCGAGTTGATACAGCATCATTGCTGACCCATTCGGATGCACACAGTCATTCTTAGATGTCAACGCGGCCATGCCTCGAATATCGCCGAGATTACCGATATCATCGAGCATATATCTCACATAAGCAACACAAACAATCGCAATCCCGATAACATCGTCTTCGGAAAGCAACGCCCGCCTGCCTTCAAGGCGTTTGAGCAATAACGGACACCCCTACACGCGAGTGGAACAGTCAGAAACGCGCTCTCCCAATAGTTCAACTGAATCCCACTAGGGTGTCTCTCCTCGTTCTCCGCCACGCGAAGCGGCGTTCAAGTTAAGGTTGCGGGGAGCTGTACGATATCTCCGAATACGACCATGTCTAGGACGTATTGAAATGCAGCGATAATGGAATCGTTTCGCGGCTCTTCCTTTTCGAAGCAGTTTTTTATCACATCCCATGACTTATGGTAGCGAGTACAAAATCTGTCCATATTTTCAATGTAGAGCAATTGTCTCTTCTGTTTTCAAGTGTACGTCTACACATAATTAAAAGCATATCTATGCGCATTTTATTGATTAAAATTTTATTATGTGGTTTAGAATGCTATAATATCCATCTGTCGTGATAATTATTGTTTTGATTTTGTTTCAAGTATTCACTCGACTGATATTCTATGAGTTGTGAAGTTACTGTCTGAAAGAAATATTGTCTTGTATTTGCTTCAATTGTTCACTCGATTGACATAAGTAAAAATAATCTCTAAGATGGGAATGCCTCATACCTCTGAGTCGCATTTCACATTTGATATTTCTGTGTGGTTCATCTATATAGAACCTTCTGTTGCAAGATATTACAAAAATTGATATAATTAAATTTGTTTCTCGTTTTCGATTGAGTATCGTTGCTACCATTTAATAATTTGGACTTTCTCTGCATGTTCAATAAAAATATCGCATCTGTACAAACTTAGCCGACTTGTCAGCCACTTTGACGAAAGATTTCCGTTTCAGGGAAAGGATACGAAAAGATAGTGATCCCCGCGAATAATATTGGCATCTATATGCGCTGCATACTAAAATATATCGCCTTTGAACAATCTTATCTGACCTCTAGAGCGTGCTGTTTGCTGGACGCAGGAATATAGCCCCCAACCCTTTGAGTGATAAACCAGGGGAGTTGCTTCGTTTTGGTCATATGGATAGAGACATAAAGTCTCCCGGCTTTGAGGAAAAGATTGAAAACCGAGATGAAAACAGTGCATATTTTCTATGTCATGGATACCTCCATCAAGGTTCGTAGTGTTTAGAATGAAAATTGTATATTGTTCGATTTTATGATGGTTCAATGAGAGGTTATTTTCCTGTGTTGCTGTTTACGTGTCGCCGCTTAGAGTGTTCCTCTGTTCTTCAGCGTTAAGTCTGTGCTATAGTTTTAAATTTGTAATGTTTCTCTTTTTGATAGATCGATTAGCTATTATTTCTCTATGTGTTGGATGGTGCGCAGGTTTGGCTCTCTATTAATTGTAGCTGTTGATTGTGTTGTTTCTCGTTATTTCCTTACGCCTATGCTGTTCACTTAATAAGAAATTGATTAATAAAAAGTTGTGTAATGTTGGAATATGAAACTTAGAGTCTCTATTGCGCTCGAAATGTTATGACAGATATTCACTCTATTGCAATGATGGTTCTCACGTATAGGAATGTTAGACTTTTTATAATACCATTTGTAATTTGATTGTAATCATATTGATTAAGAATATCTTCTTTGTTGTGGTATAGATTTTATTTCCTCTTGTGTTCGTGTCGTTCTTGTCGTTCGTGTTCCGTGGTCTTCCAAACATCTATAGGCACCCTTCTTCAACAAATCAGGGCATATATCATGAGATCTGGTTGTTGGCTAGGAGCGTGCTATGTGGTGAAGTTCATTCTATTTTCTGTGTTGGATTCATAAAACAAAGTAATGTTTGTAGTGTGTCTCAGAATGCAAACTGTATAGTGTTCGGTTAGATTATGTCACGAGGATGATTTTATGATAGTTAAAATGATAGATTATTCTCCTCTGTTGTTTTGATTAAGTGTAACTTCTTTGTAGTGGTATAGACTTTATTTCTTCTTTTGTTCGTGTCGTTCGTGTCCCATGGTCTTCCAGGGTCTCTGCTGTTCACAGTTAATTACATACAACTATCAGAACTTCCCGCCATTGCACTGATGGTTCTCACGTGTAGGAATATTAGACTTTTTATAATACAACTTGTAATTTTGTTTGTAATCATATTGATTAAGAATATCTTCTTTGATTAAATGTGGTGACCGTTTCTCGTTTTGATATGGTATTGTGTAGCTATTATTTCCCTACATGTTGGAGGATATGTCGGTTAGGTTCTATATTAATGCTATGTGTTGATCGTGCAGATTCAAATTATTTCCTTATGTCTGCGCTATCCACTTCATAAGAAACTGATTAATTAAATATGTGTCATAGTGGAATATTAAACTTAGCTTCCATATTGTGCTCGAAATTACTTACATCAATCAGAAGTCGTAATTAAAGCTGTAATCCAAACTCCTGTGATGCAATGATGGTTCTTACGTCACATAATAATTGTTCTTCTCATAAGACTTTTTATAATCAAATTTGTAATTTTGATTGTAATGGTATTGATTAAGAATATCTTCTTTGATTAAATGTGCTGCTGCATTTTAATTTGGATTCATTGAAAACTTGTGTGTATAATTACTGTTAATAAAAAAATATTGTGTTTGATCTGTGATACCTATTCAATGCTATTGTATCGTACCTGTAATAAGTATATTCTTTGCTACGTGTATTGTATTGTGTTTCTTCTGCATCGGGTTTTTTGGCTGGGTTTGTCTCCTCCACACAGAGTCGCAGCATAATTCCTTGCACTATTGACTTTAATAAATATATTTTCACTTGTACTTTTGTGTATGGCTATCCTTTGAATGTCTATACTTGCATGTAAACCTCCCACTGCACACCTGTTGTACCGGAAAAAAATATCAGGGAAGTCGGCCCAGGTGGAAAAATGGGGAAAGAAGTTGGCCCAGGCTGAAAAATACGCTACGATAAGCGCACGTGCAGCCCTCCCCCGCCGGTAAGCGCTCTGACAACCCTCCGCACACGCGCCGCGCGGAAAAAAATACGCGAAGGGCTCAGGGCAGGGCCCAGGGGCCCAGGTTGCTAACATCGCCCCTAGAGTGCTGCCAGACTACATACTACTCATGCAGTATCCTTTCTCACGCACAGGGTTGCTCTGCTCTGATGATTTGGCCGATAAGAGGAACGTCTCATACCCAGACAGGCTGAAGCTGTCACTCACCTGGGGTTCACTCAGGATTAGTACAGGGGACATGAAAGAACTGATGTTCTGAGGCTGGAACAACATAGAAGGGACAAACACATAAAAAGCCTCAATTTTCATCCCCATCTTTCATTCTTAGTATGGGGAATTTATGACGAAAAACAAAGTTGCGAAAGTCGCCAATTTTTTACTGTAGACTATTCCAGTTCAACGGAAAGATAATAGTCGACTTAAAGGGGCAACGAAGTACAAAAACTGCTTGCCGTGCACACAACTCTTGTCTTATCAGATACGAGATACGACGGGGGGCGGTGCCGGCGTTATTTGCGCATTATGACTGAACAAAAGGAACTTCGAGTTACTTAAAAAAAATGAAGCGAGCTCTTCGAGACGTTGCTGGAACCCAAAGCAAACGAGTGAATCTGAGAATAACAAAAAATCAACTTAACCACAGTAATGAGTTACCGCCATAACGGTATATAACGCCGGAGTATAACGCCCAATGTTTATCACAGGTGGCCTTCCTGTACACCGATAACGCCACCTGCAGTGTCTTGGCTACACTTGGAGACGATTGTGGTTAGACGATTATTAGAACAAGCCTTAGTTCTTTTAAATCATAACTGTAATATCACGTGGACATCTAATATTTGTACAGCAAAGTCAACAAATGGAAGACTGGAAACTATGTTCGTGAGATCTCGTGGCTTCGCGAGAGAACTATGATCATGAGTAGTTGGTCTGTGGCCTAACGTTGCCCTACGCACGTCAGAGTCCTGAATGTCACCTCAAAGCAATAGATAGACAGGCAGTTAAATGTTGGCGGGGCTGTCTTGTATACCCAAGTTATACAAGCATAACAAGTTATACAGGGGGCCATTCCACGGCAAGTGATTCAGAGGTGCCTCTCGACCCCCCCGCCTCCCTAGAATTTCATGCGAGGTTTTTTGGTGGTTCGTTATGACTCCGAAGGCAACGAAACATTGGCCTTTTTTAACGAAAGTCAAATTGATGGGGTGCAGAGCCCCTCAAAGATGCAGTGCTTGGTGAAAACCTATGTCGTTTTAAGCAGGCAATAGGACCCGCGTATGGCACGAAGCATGTTAGACAGCGTCTTATTTGATAGGTGAGGCTTCTCCGCACCGTTGGTTATGGATGTGTTAACCGCTTACAAACCTGTCTACGAAGCAGGACATAGGCTCGCTCTCCGATGGGTTCCCACCCATTGCAGTGTCGAAGGCAATGAACTGGCGGACAGCGCCGCCGAAGCAGCTCTCTCGTCTCGAACACGGACGCGTATTGCACTGCTGAGAGGCGATCGGCGATTAATACTTCTTAGCCTTGTGACTCCACTGGCTACCCGCCAAGGGACCGCCGAAATACTACCCCCCGCCATGCTGAGCAGAGTTGACCCAGCGCTCGCTTTCCGCATGCCAGCACATTTACGCTTCAGAGCACAGTTGCGCTACCGCTTGAGACACGTTAACTGTCCTCACTGCAGTCACTGCGGTGCTGTTGAAGATCTCGAGCACATTCTGCTCCATTGCCCAAACTACCGCACTTCGCGCTCCGTACTCTCCGCCTCTGTCAACGAGCTAGACTCCCGCCTCCTCTCCTTCCAAAAATTGCTTGGCCCCTGGCCGCATCCACCTCACCAATGCTCTGCCCTCAAGGCTCTCTTCGCCTTTTTGGACGCCACAGGATTGTAACGGGACCCATTACTTCACTGCCCACTTCACCTTCGCCAATGGGCTAGAGTATCACCCCCGGCGATGAAACTCCCCACCCATTATCCTGAAATAAAGTTGTTGTTGTTTAACGTATGTAAGCAATTTTCTTCATCGCGCTCGACGGGATCGACGTTTGTGGAGTGCACAAAATTTGCGATGTTTGTGCAAGTTTACAATTTTTTTGCAACATAAGATTCTGGAATTTGTTTCTCAAAATTTTTTGTAGTATAGATCCCGGCGTTGTACTTTAAGAACAAAAAGTTCAACACCGTCGGTGCACTGTAAGCCGTACTAAAAATCGTGTAGTTGTGAACAATTGGAAAAATGCACATTTTCTACCGAAAAAAAAAATTGGTGTGAGGAGGTCGGGGTAGAAGAGTGATCAAGGTGTCATTTGATAACTGTCTTCCTAGCGAGATGTAGCAAAAAATCTCACAGGTAGTTGTTGTTAAACTCAAATAATTTTTCAATTGACGGCAACTTTGTAAACGTGTATGCTCGCTGTTGCGCATCGGACAGCACGAACACCTGAGCGGATGACTCACAAAACGCTAGATGAAAAGGAAACACTAGGCAGTCGCATTATTGAAGAGCAAATAACTGTTGCAAACACGTGTTTCCCTCTTTCGAGACACGACGGTTGTGCAGTGAGCGCTCATCAAGTTGGCCATCTTGCGCTCTAACAAAACTTTAGCCCGCTCGCGGTGCTGGTAAGTGAGAGATAAGGAAAGACGTGGAGGTTGGGGTTCATTCAGGCTTAATGGTACCGTATGCTTGATTTTTAGCTGCGTGGCATCCACGCATCCGTCAGTGGAGTCGTTGGCATGAGTAGAGTAATCACGAAATGAACAGTGATCAAATCCTGCCTGCACCGAACACAAACGGAGAATGCTTTCACCGGTAAGTTGCTGGGATGTACCATTGTTCCTTTCATTTTTTGTATGTCTGTGTTAACTCATTCCAGTGTTGGGAACAGAACCTTTCAGCTGTCTACTCGTCTTGCACGTATGTAACACTTACTTAGTAGGTGTGATGTACGATATTTTCGCTTTGTGCTCCAGCAGTTGAGGTGTACGTATAAGAGAAAAATTTTGTCAGTCACGGGTGCCATTACTTTCGATACCGGATAAGCTATTTCTGGGCATTTCTGTTGTGTACAAAACTTTGATACATGTACTGGGTTATTCAGGTGAAGTGTAGCGTTTCTTTCATACTCATCTTGCATACGGGGGCGGTTATTTCAGAGAAACATGGGCGAGCCTTCGATGAGAGGCACATTTATACTGTGTGCCATGTGAAGACACTTTAGTGTATATGCGAGACCTTAAAAATGACCTCAGGGGAATCTGGGACCTTTCGACTTGTTCCTTGGCTTATATCTTAACTTTTGCAGTTGAACACAAAAAAAAAAAAAACGCAGCTAGCTTGACACTTTTTTACAGCTGTTTCATGGCAGTGATCAGACTCCAAGGAATAAGACGAAGCGTCTCAGATATCCCTGAAGTCATTTTTAAGGTCAGGCTTACACATTAGACTTCACACGGCAAGCAGCATAAATGTGCCTATTCTCCTACGCTTGCCCATGTTCCTCAGAAATAACCATCCCCCGTATGAAAGATGACTATCAAAGAAATGTTATACATGCTGTGAGCAACCCAGTATCATAGCTTTGTACACAACAGAAATGGCCGGAAATCGATTATCCGATGTCAAAAGTGATAGCACCCGTGACTGACAAAACTTTTATTTTATACGTACGTCTCAGCTGTTGGCACGCAAAGCGAAAAGATCGTATGACACAGCTATTAAGTAAGCTTTATATGCGTGCAAGAGGAGTGGACAGCTGAAAGGTTCTGTTCCCAATACTGGAATGAGTTAACACATACATAAAGAAAATGAAAGGAACAATGGCACATCCCAGGAACATACTGGTGAAAGCATTTTCCGCTTGTGTTGCATCTGCCAGAGGAAAGACAAGACTGCCTTCGCTCGTTGAGAAGAACAAAGTGCGTAGTTTATTTACGTGTGCACAATAAATACAAGAGCAGACACGCCCCAAAGCAGCAGTTATCACGTCTCTGTGATAACAAGTGTAGGATCACAATCTTATCGTCTACACGAGGACATAACACTCCTCCCGCACAAGTTTTCAATTGTACACGATTAACAAAACAATTTACACAGGATCGCCCAGTCTGCCGTAAGCAAGCCTGTCAGGTGGCTTTGCCACTCTAGTACTCTCTCGCTGCGACTTACTGGGAGAACTCTGAACCGCAAACTTACATTTCCGGATGGCGATGAGTCATCTACTCCATCAAAATATCCGCGATCCGAGAGTTGGGAACCTGTTTCGCTTGAGTTATCTCGCAACTCGAGATTAGTCTGAAAGTCCGGTGTACCGGCTTTCGCTGGAAGGTGGTCACTATGTGCGTAGCGAACCTTGCCACAAACGCAAACTAAAAATGTCACCTTACTAATCTTCCTGATCTTTCCTGGCGAACCATTTAACCTCCTCTCCTCTGACGTTCTTGACCCAAACAGGGTCTCCGACTTTGAAGTGTATAGACTGGGACCGTCGCTTGTCCACGCAACTCTTCACCCGATTTTGTTTCTCTCGACGTCGGCGTGAAAAGCCAGGTTTGAGTATGGCAAGACGAGTTCTCGGTACCCGTCCCAATAAGAGTTCGGCAGGAGTCTTCTCTGTGGCTGTGTGAGGCGTTGTGCGGTACTGAAACAAGAAGTTGGAGAGCTTGAGTTGGCAAGTGTTTGCTACCAGACTTGTCCTCGACGACCTGCTTCACAAGAGATTTCTTTAAGGTCTGGACAGCGCGTTCTGCTAGCCCATTTGAAGCTGCATGGTACGGTGGTGTAGTAGTGTGTACAATGCCCTTTTCTTGCATAAAGCATTGAAATTCATCAGAAATAAACTGAGGACGACTGTCAGACACCACTTCTTCGGGCAACCCGAACCACGCGAAGATCGTCTGTAATCGCTCAATCGTCGTTTGGGTGGTCGTTGAAGGCATCGGAAGGGCCTCAATCCACTTCGAGTAGTCGTCGACTAAAATCAAGAAATTCGAATCCAACTTCTGAGCAAAATACATATGTATTCGCTGGAACACCCTTGTGGAAGACGATCATGGCTGTAGTGGTTGTAGCGGCGTGGTGTGTTGGACGCACTGGCAGACGTGACAGTTTTGCACCACATTTTCAATGGCAGAGTCAAGTCGCGGCCACCAAACATGTTGTCGGCTTAACATTTTCGTCTTGACCATTCCGAGGTGTCCTTCGTGAAGAAGTTCCAACGCAACATCCCGGAGATTCCTGGAAATGACAGCTCTGGCTCCCCAGACTAAGCAGTCTTTATCAGAGGACAGAGCTTCCCGTCTCTGAAAGAAAGGTTGAAGGTCAGGATCCTCCACCTTGTTGGGCCACCCGCTTTTTGTTAACTCCATGATCCTCGGCAACACAGGACCCTTCTTAGTTTCCTCTTGAATGGTCCAGTGCGTGAGGAGAACGTTCTCTAGCGGCGAGAAATACTTCTGTGTATCCTCATTCCCTGGTGCTGCTGACAAAGAGAGCCTTGATAGAGCATCAGCATCCCCGATGTGGATGCTCCTCTTGTAAACGATGTCATATTCGTATTCTGCGAGCAGGACGCGCCAGCGTTGAATCCGGGCTGCAGCAACTTCTTCTTCAAGGTCTTGGTACCCAGCTTAAACAGCGATGTGAGTGTGTAGTGATCTGTGACAAGTGAGAACTTCCTTCCGAAGATGTATTTGTGAAATTTCTTGACTGCGAAGACGATCGCGAGTGCTTCCCTTCCAATTTGTGAATAATTTTGTTCCGCGGTCGTTAGCGCTCTGGAAGCGAACTCTACTGGTCGAAACTCCCCCGTGCTCACTTCTTGTGATAATACCGCGCCTTAACCATACCGTGATGCGTCGGAAGTTACTCTGACAGACTTACTTAAACAATATAGTGTTATACATCAGCAGTGCATAACAACCTCTTTGCTGTCTCAAAGCTAGGCCACAGTCTTGGTTTCACATCTATGTATGTCTTTCTCTAATAATCTGTAGAGTGGCTTACCTAATTTGGCTTGAATTGAGCAGCCAAATTAGGCAGGAATTTCGCGTACATGATCAACATGCATAAGAAACTGCGAAGCTCTTTGACATTAGATGTGGCAGGAGCATCAGTAATAGCTTTGACCTTCCATCCCACACATCAGCCCGCAGCATTCTGGAGTGCAGAAGACATCAGTCCCAACTCAAGACATTGCGGGGCGGACTAACTCGTCTGGACAAAAGAGCTTTCTTCATAGAGAAGGTCTTTGGGACGTCGGACGCCAACCAGAGAGACGCCGCATTCAAGGCTCTCGTAGGCTTCATCTCAAGTTGTTCTCTTGATGCTCAGTACTAATTAATCTGTACGTGACGCTCTGATTCCTGTGTGGCGCGATCCTCTGACGGTCATGTGCCCGTGAACAGTGCGCCGCACAGCCTAGCCTAGTCATCTCTCTTTCCTTGTTGTTGGTTTTCGTAGCTTTTTCTCGGAGTAGCAGAACTTGTCAGGTGAGAAGTTCAACCTCTCCGTATTATTTTTTAAGTCCGTCCAACTCCAACTCCAGCTTTGACCTTATTCGGACAAGGCTTCAGTTTGTCCCTACTGAGAATGTATCCCAAGCCCTTTACTTCCTTTACAAAAAACTTGCTCTTCTCAACGTTTAGTTTTACACAATGCTGAGCCCAACACTTGGATCACGTTTTCAAAACACTCGTTATAGTTGGCACCACCGATCAACAAATCATCAAGATAGCACGTAATCTTGGACAACCCATGCAAAATCCTGTCAATAGTTGCTCGAAAAATGGCGGGAGCACTGGACACCCCATACGGCAAACAGGTGAATTCAAATAAACCCATGTGCCCGTTCACTGTAAGATCCTTCCGAGTCTGAGTGTCTAGCTTCAGCTGCAAGTACGCCTGAGCGCAAGTCAGGTACTGTAAACACGTCACAACCCACAAAAGTAGCAAACAATTCATCACTACGAGGAAGTGGGTAATGAGCAAACAGGGGTTCACAGATACACTGTAGTCACCACATATTCTAACCTTTTCCCCAGGCTTCGACGCAACTACTAAATGTGTGGCCCAGTCACTCGTCCTAACCGGTGTCAATACCCCTTGTTCGTTCATGACTCCCAGCTCTTTTTCTACTGCTTCGCGGTAAGCGAAAGGAATTTTACGGTGCTTGCAGAAAACAGGCTGGACATCATCCTTAAACACAAGACTAGCCGTGAACCGACTCACAGTACTGTTATCTTTGCTGAACACAGCTGGGAACATTTCTTTCAAGGACTGCAATGCTTTCCCTTGTGACGAATGATGAAAAACAGACTTCCATTCCAGCATCAACTGTTGTAACCAGTTTCTACCGAGTAAAGCTGGAACATCTGCCCTCGTATTCTTGGCAACAATCAAACGCAACACTTCTTTGCCTAGTTCACTTTCTTCACAGACATTACTGACTCCCACGACAGGAACTTTATCACCTGTGAAGGTATGCAGTTCAGGGTCGCAAGCATTTATCTTGCCCGCGGCCTGCAAATTGCGATACATTCCCTCCGGCGTAAGTGTTACAGCTGAACCCGTATCTACTTCGAGTTCAACAGTCTGTCCTCCTTTTAACATTGACTTTACAGGTGGAATGCCGGTTACACTATTACACCGCACCACACTGAGTCCCATACCTTGTCGTGGCTTATACTTTGCCTTGCCAGAAAGGCACCGGCTTATTTTTCCACATTTATAGCATTTATCTTTTAAAAATGGGCATCTTTGAGGCACATTAGAGAGAGAACAACAACGGAAACAGTTTCCTACCGGTCGACTGTCTGTTGTTGCATTCTGTGGAACGTCCTGACGAGAACTGCGAAAGGGATTGAAGTCTTCTGTCGCCGCATCCGTCGGGTGATAAAGCGTCTTGCATTCTTACATAGCCAGCTCTTTGGCTTGAGCCACTTTATAGACGTCTTTCGAACTTGCAGCTGCCGTCGAGCTCCAGCAAGGTCTGCTGAATGTCGTAGACCCGCCATCCAGCGACAAGCCTATGCCGAAGTGACTCATCGAGAAACGGTCCAAAATTGCATGTGGTCGCCAGTTTCTTTAAAACAACAGCGAAGTCCGCCAAGCTTTCTTTGTCCTGCTGATACCTTCTGTGGAAACTCGTACCTTCCGCAATCGACGGTGAATAGTGTTGATTCACAACTCCGGTCAACTCATCAAATGACTTGGTCGCAGACTGGTCAGGAACCAATAAGTTATTTAACGTCTTGTAGGCAGTCGTACCCAGGAAGTTCATAAACATTCCAGCCAAACTTGGTGGTGTTACCGCGTTAAGGCTGACGTAAATATTGAAGCGTTCCAGCTGGTCCTCAAAAGTCTCCTCGTCCGGCTTGAAGTCGTGAAACTTCGGCATATTGCTCGTCGCCAAAATGTTGCATCTGCCGGAGGAAAGACACGACTGGCCTTCGTTCGTTGACAAGAACAAAGTGCGTAGTTTATTTACGTGTGCACAATAAATACAAGAGCAGACACGCCCCAAAGCAGCAGTTATCAACAGCAGTTAGTCTCTGTGATAACACGTGTAGCATCACAATCTTATCGTCTACACGAAGACATAACAGCTGCAGGCAGTACTTGATGACTGTTCACATTGCGATTACTGTACTCACGTCAACGACCCGACGAAATATTTCAACTGTTTCACCTGAACAAGACAAAGATTATTATATTTGAGCACATTTCGCTTTTTACGCTTAAAAGTCATCATGACACTGTTATGCTCGTTGAAGGTCGTGTGCTATTTTTCACACCATTGTGTTATCAAATGTAGGGAGTTCTGCATAGCACCTTGCGCTTCCATGGAATTCAACTCATTGTATAAAATACAATCGTCTGCAAATAACTTTATGCTAACATTAACATAATCTGCAATATCATTTATGAATACTAAGAACAAGGGCCCTAAAACTGATTCCTGAGGGACCTCAGAATGTACTGGTAACAGATTTGAGAGTGTCTAGTTGAATTCAACAAACTGAAGGCGATTCCTTGGATAGGGCTCTATGCAACTTAATAACGTTACGTTTTGAAATATGAAGTGCAATTTATGTAGGAGTTTTGTATGCGACACTCTGTCAAATGCTTTTTTACGTCTAGAAAAAACGCATCAGTCTGCTGACGTTTGTCAACTGACAGTGAAATATCATGGACAAACTCAAGTAACCAATAAATGATAAAGTGACCTCTCCTGAAACCATATTGACAATTATAAAGGATATGGTTTTCCTTTAAAAAGTCAGGCATATGACATCTGAAGAATGTGCTCAAATATATTGCAACATGAAGAAATCAAAGAAAGAACTAGGTCTATGGTTCTGAACACAAGAGAGATCACCCTTTTCGGGCACTGGTACAACCTTAGCTATTCTCCAGGCACCGGGCACTAGCCCCGATTCATAAACTTCGGTAAAAAGCACTTGCAAGTACAGCGGCACCCATCCGGGATAACGCTTCAAAAACGCATTTGGTACGCAATGAGGACCCTCGTTTTGCTTATCATCCAGTTTTAACAACGAGGAAAAAATACCAGCCGACGTAAACTCTACGTCTAGTATTGATGGCACCTCGTTGCAGTCTCAAAGAATTCACAACACCATTATCTGGAAGAAATACCGACGCGGAATAAGTATTGAAATTATCGGCTGTGAGCTGGGGGCTGGATGAGATCGCATTGCAAATTTTCTTTGGTGGTACAGCGTAACGCCAGATCTTGTGTGGTGATTCCACAAGGAACCTCGCTAGGGTCTGATTGTAAAACAGAAATTTGCTATCACGTATTCTATTTCTCAGTTCACTCCTAACGTCAATAACACGTTGGCAGCTAACGTGCGCCTGTTGTGTAAGCCTATTAAGACAGCGTTTCAAATGAATTATTTCGCGATAAATCCATGGTTTTCTTGTTGCGACCTGCCTCTTTCTAGTTGGTCTGAACAGAATATTGTACAATATCGAGTAAGAATAGCCAGAGCTCATTAGAATCACATCTTGCTGACGCGTCGCGAAAACGATCAAATTCGTGCGCCAAATGATCCACAATACCGACATCATCCGCACTAGCAAAATTATGGGTTGTGGTAAACCACTTACTGGTTGTGCGAGCAGGCACGAAATCGCAAGTTAGTCATACAGTAGAATGATCAGAAATGCCATCAAAAATATTGCAAAGTCTGACTCACAAACACCAAATCCAGTTACGGTGCAGTTGTGGAAGTTACCCTCTTGGGTTTACATACTGTCTTAATTTAATTGAACTCAAACATCATATCACCAAGAAGTTCAGCGCTAGCAGCTTCATGACATGAAAAAAATACGTGCTGTTATTCCAGTCCACACCATCAAGATTAAAATCACCGCACATAATCATCTTCTGCGTTGTTTTAGCAAACTTGCTTATACGAGGGGTGTTCAAGTCAAACCGGGACTTTCTGTCTCCTGACTGTACAAATGGCTCGTGCTACTTCTTTTTCGTCATTTTCACACGCGATAGACCTCCACGTTAACGACGTGGTCGTCCAAAGTTTGTGCAAAACAGAAGACACGTGCTGGACAAGATGGCCGACAACGAGGTGAGCGTGCACATCGAACAGCGAATCGTCATGAAGTTTCTCGTGAATGAAGGCGTAAAGTCATCTGGAATCCATAGAAGACTTCAGGCTCAGTATGGCCACGATACACTTATCCGCAGCAAAGCGTTTGAGTGGTGCAAACGGTTTCGAGGCGGCCGTACATCAATATAGCACGATCCCGGGCGGGGCGGCTCGAAGCCCAGTGTCGGGGTTTCTGAGAACATCAAACTTGTGGAGCGCCTGATCCTCAAGGACCGACGGATACCATGTCTCGAACTCGGACCTTTCTATGGGAATGTTAAACCCTATTATTCATAACCTCCAGTTTCGGAAAGCTAGTGCCCGTTGGGTCCCGAGGCAGATGTCCGTGTTTGACCGGCTGAGAAGACACGAAATCTCTCAAGAGTTGAGGTATCGTTTCGACACTGAAGGACGGCCATTCCTCGATCGGATCACCATGTGCGATGGAACGTGGGTGCAGCATTTCACTCCTGAGTCTAAACGCGCATCACAACAGTCGAAGCATCCGGGCTGGCCAGCTGACAAGAAGTTCCGAAGCACCCAGTCTGCGGGTAAGGTCATGGCCACGATTTTCTGGGACAAGGCTGGTGTTGTTCATGTTGTTTTTCTGCCCAGTGGTACCACCATCAATAGTGCAAATTACTGCTAGGTTGTCAGGGATGTGCACAAGGCGCTGAAGCAGACGCGGCCGGGTCTCATCACCAATGGAGTCCTCCTCCTATCGGCCAATGCACTCCGGCATACCCGCACATCTCACGAGTTATCTCTAAGTTATGCTGCGGGAGTTGCTGCCACATCCTTCTTACAGTCCAGAGCTTGCCTCCAGCGATTTCCATCACTTCGGGCCACTTAAGGCGTTCCCTGGGGGCCGCTTCAGCGGCAACGACGAGGTCAAAAATGCGGTCCGATCATGACTGCTATGCGCCGGTAAGGGTTTCTACGCTGCTGGCATCGAAGCCCTCGTGAAACGCTGGGACAAGTGCATTAGTGCAGCTGGAGATTACGTTAAAAAATTGAACTAATGCATTGCCTGTGCGCGTTAATTTTCCTTTTGCAAAAAATGAAAAGTCCCGGTTTGATTTGAACACCCCTCGTATAGTCAACCAATCCCTTCATCACCGCTACATCCGCACAGGGGGCCTGTATACAACCCCTATCGTCACAGTCCCGTTGTCTGTAAAGAGTTTGCACCACACGCTTTCAAACTCTGCAGGAGGTAATGCAATAAAATGGAAACCTTCCTTCATTAGTATCGCAACACCTCCCCACCCCCCTCCGAGATATTCCATTCATTCCTGATTAAACTGTAGCCGCCAGGAAAACTCTCAGCACTCTCAATTTCTGGATCAACCAGGTTTCAGTTATCGCCAACTCATCAGTATTATGTTCAAACAACACACTTTCAATCTTTATCTTTTGTAAACAACACTGCGAGCGTTTATACAGATAAGCGTTAAGTTCCCAAGCAGCAGAATGCACGGAAAGTTAAGTGCAATAGGGGTGGCCGATACATTTTTTTTAGAGCGAGGTGTACGTGAAACCTGCTTAACGCTCTTCAACTGCGTATTATAAATGAATTATTTATGACGAATGTAAATCTTATCATTTCGCAGTCGGTAGGGCTCTTCGCTTTGCTTGGCGTACTTAAGCAACTCTGCCCTTTCTAACCGGACCGGCGAGGAAAAATTCTCATTGGTGTACATATTTGAACCGCGCAGCTTCTTAGAACTCACTAGCACCCCTATATCACTACTGTGATCTCAATTGCAGATAATATAGATCTTGTAGAGGACGATTGTCTTCCTATACACGAGTCCTGACAGACGGTGATGGAATGTCCCAGCGGGCAGACATGCGTGGCCTCACGCTAGGACGGTGCTGACTGTCGTGCCAGCGCCGTATAGCGCGTGGCAGCAGAGGCACCTCTTCATCGTCTTCCACGGGTCGACACATCACTTCCCCTTCCCCCCCCCTTAGACGCGGAGCTGCACTTGCGGTTGAGTGGATGAGGTTCGCGTCGATACAATGACAACGGCACGAGGAAGTGGGAAAGCTTGGCATACGGCTTGAGTTCGCAGCAGCAGGCGCGGCAGGATAGCGGACGTGGACATTCGTTCTAGAACGTTGTTGCGGACGGTCGATGTAGTGCGCTGGGCGTCGTGCTGCTGCGCTAGTGATCAGCTTGCGTCGTGTCAGGTGGGAGCAGGATGATGGGGGCAGTTTGAGACATTTCCGCGAGCGTCTTCCGGAGAGCGTTGCCAAGCTGATGAATGTGCGGCGTCAGGGCGGAAGAACAGCGACTTACCGATACCGGTAGTGGAGCATGTTGCTCACTGAACGGTCGTTGGTGATGCCCGAGGGTGCCATCGCGAAGTACGTGGAGGTCTGGAGAAGGGTGCGGGACCACGGGGTACCGCGACCCCTCCGGGGCGTTCAAGCCGAAGAGTGCCGGGTCACGAGAAGCGAGCGTAGCCTCCTATTACAAGCCCTGTTGGAGAGACGTGCTCTGTGACTCACGATAGGCGGGCCCTAGCGCCATCGTCTGCTGTCTTCAGCAGGAGAGCGGATGTTGCTGCGCGATAATAGCCGTCGTTGTGAAATTTTAGATGGTAGGAAGCCGAATTACGCCGAGCATGGTGTTCGTTGTTCGGGTCACCAAATGTAGAGGACGATGGTCTTCCTCCACATGAGTCCTGACCGGCGACGATGGAATGCCCCTGCGGGCAGATATGCGTGGCCTCACGCATGGACGTGCCGATAGAACTGTCGTGCCAGCGTAGTAGCGCGTGGCAGCAGAGGCACCTCTTCATCGTCTTCCACGGGCCGCCACAATCTGATAGTGACAGACACATGTCATATAAACCGCAAATCAATTTTTAAAAAACCGAAGAGGCGCCGCCGTTCTCTGAATCGGTGAACTGTCGTTTCACTATAAACAACGAGAAAGGTCAATGCGATCATATTATTTTTTTATCACTGCACAACCGAAATGGTACCGGCATAATGACCTCGAAAGTACTTATCATTATGATCTTGGTGCGCATGATAGGAGCCTCTAACTGCAAATCTTTCGAGGTGCGAGAAGGCCCATCATGGCCCCGGCATAGGGTTGTGTATGAATGGGTTCCACTTGAGTTCAGTATACCAATACTGTTTCTCTCTGTGCTACTAACCATTCTTTGTAAGACGGGTTGCTACAGCGTGTGGTTCCACGTCTTACCCTCGGGACCAATTATTTGTGTGTGATACCCACACACAAATTGGTGGCGGTGGTGGTGGAGGTGGGAGGGTCAGAGGGGTTATCCCCCTCTGAGACTATCACTTGTACGCTAATAATTATAAAATTCAATGCGAATTCAAAATGCTGACTTGGCCGAAATTCTTGAAGGTCCCTGCACTGAAACCTGTGCGAGAAAGGTTCGTGGTGTCTGCCAGAACGCCCGAAAAGAACCCTAAAACATAATTGGAGAAACAGATATGTCGACATCCAAATTTTGGCTTAAATTAGAGTGTGCGATAGAGTGGGCAGCTATTCGCAGGGTATTATATTACCATCTTTCGGTTTTTATCAACAAATTAATGTTCCCACACAGATAACGGGTATTACGTGCAGTACCGTATATCACGTTCTTACAAGTACATATAATTCTAAAGTTACGGCTGCTGTGTACGATGCAGCTTATCTTTATTCTATATTTGTTACGATCTTTCCGACAACACCATCATGAAACACAACCAATATTCCAAGATATCCTCTACCTTGGACAAGCAGTATTGGTATTAAAAAAACAGAAATGGAATTATTCCTATGCTGACCGTTATGGGGGGGGGGGGGGGGGGGGGCTACAGAAATACGGGATCCAACCCTTACAAAAAAATGAACGGTTTTTTGTTGTAATGTCAACAACTTTTGACACCACGCTCATCAGAATTTCTTATGAATTCCGTGAAAAATTTCTGATCAATTTTATGTTTAAATTTCACCGGCAAGGGCATTTCCCGAGATGCCGAGAAATGGATTTATATCTATGCTAACCGTTATCGAAGCTACAGAAGTAGGGCATCCAGCTCTTAGCAAAAATGTAATGATTTTTTGTTGAAAGGTCAATGACTTTTGACGCCAGTCTCATCAGAATTTCTGATTAATATATGTTTAATTTTCGCCTGTCTTTCCCGATGCATACTTGATGAGTTTCTCACGGTTTATGATCCCTTTCGGGTAAGTTTTCAATTATTTCCTAACTAATGAATTTCCTAATAACTATATAATAGCTTCACGATTAGTCTACACGCATTTCTGATGTCTTTATGTTGTGTGGCGATGTAGCCTACACTGCATTTGTTCCTGACATGTCTTCTGTGTAGCTCCTGATGTCAACACATGAGTAACAGCAAAGGAAACATGTCACAGTCAATCAGAAACACACTGCAAATTGCTCACACGTAATGTGCCAAGTTTAGGAATGATGACATGAGCTCGGAAATACTCACGAGACAGGATAGCGGATGTGTACTATTTATTTGGTTGTATGTACGTGGCTGCTGTTCAGTTCTAGAAGAGTACGTAATATATAAAAAAAGAAAAATCTGCCACATTCAGTATCCTGCAAAACGAAAGAGCAGTGTTATGTGGGTGCGTTGTAACAAGCGCTTTTGACACTCACATGTTAGCATAGTGATCGTGGCCTTCTTACGGTAGCTACAAGTCTGCAGCAGAAGTATATACTGCAAAAAAAAAAAGCACAAGAAAACAACGTTTGGCATAATGAACTAAGTGCAGACGTGTCCTATATCACATGATGGGGCACTCTCATCGATTTCAAAGCGCTTTTACATCTCGGGCAGAAACGTTTGAGAATTCAGATATTTGGAATTCAGTGTGAAAATCTTGTGCTGTATACTTGCATATTAATTGAAGTTTGCTTTACTGAGTGAGAATCAAGCCTGCACATGGATGTTAACACGTACTCTAAGACAATATCATATAAGGCTTGTGGAAGAAACTGAAAGAGTGTGTTTGTTATATTTCAACACATTCAAACAAACCCCATCGTTGTTTCACGTGTTTGTTTCAATATCCGTGATTGACCTCACCCAATCAGGAGTTTTGAATACTGTAGCCAACGGGCAGGTATGGATATAAAGTTCTTACCTAACTGGTATTTGATTTGGGGGTTTGAAGCTGCAGAAAGTAGGGTCCAGCCCTAGTTCTGTTAAAGGGGCACTAAAATCCAAAAGCAAGCTCATGTCAAATTACACGCTATGTTATTTCGTATTTGTTATTGTAACTGAAAACTTTGAGTTTGTTACAAAGCTACAATCAAAATTATAGCGGACGCCTCCTTGCTTCACCACTTAGCAGTGAAGGGCACACACTAAACTGTTTACACTTTTTTGGTATAGATGGCTTGTCCCACGAAGCACACCATTTTCGTGTTGCCTTCGCACTCACATGATGGGTGTTTTCTAATACACCCTGTAGTTAAGTGTATTCCTAATAAAACACTATTAAAACGGGTGTTTAAAAACAAAAAAAAAACAATTTTGAAAGGGGAGTATTCTATTGAAAACATCTTTTATGATGGAATTATTTGCTAGCAAATATTCCCTCGCAAGTAGTGTAATAGAAGCTTCAGCGGCAGCATTCCCAGACCACTGGCCAGGACATACAGTTCGACATTCTTGCTTCTATGGCAAGCAACACCGAGTTCACGGCAGACTTCCAGTCGTGGTTTTATCGTAGAACCTAAACCTGAGTGCAATGCGTCGCAGGCACGCCTGGTTAGCTTGGTAACACTGTGGGACCAACGTGAGTGCAGAGGCATGAAGAGACCTCGGGCACCCTCAGTAGACTATATTGGTGTGTCGGATGGATCATATACTGAAATACAATTTGTGGGGCACGTTCGTTAGATGTGGTGGGGCGGGAAACGTTTCTAACGGTGTCGGGAATGTGTTTTTGCAATTAACACCCACGCGAGTCAAAGGTATAGGCTAAATTTCTAACATGCCTCCCTGTGTTTTTAACTCAGGCTATCGTCTATAATATGATTACTTGCTGAGCGGAGTTGTGAAACCAACATAATTTTTCACTCACGAAATAAAACCATACATTTATACCATACATACATACATACAACACCATTTAACACCATATTCCCAATTCATATGGGGTGTAAAAAAGGTGTATCCGATGCTAAAAACATCTGTTTCAACACCCCACTTTACACCCTTAATGATCGACATTGGATCAAACGTGGTGTATGTCGATATTACACCTTTAATAATGCTCTTTTTGCACCGTTTGCGGAATAGAACAGGGTGTTTTTATAAGAATACACCTTTTTTTGAGAAAATAAACGTGTAAAATGATTTACTGTGCACATTGGCAAGTGCATGGGTGTTTTTATTCCTTGATGCTCGTGTCACGCCATGGAGCAGTTCCGGTGAAAAATATAGTGCGCGATGCAAAGCGGACTAGTATGGTTGTCCGAAGGACGTGAACATGAATGTTACCAGTGGGACATTCGCGAAAGCAGTTAGTGGACTACATTTCAGTGAATCGGTATTGAAAAATGCATTATGCGGCATCATGCCGCACTTATACGGAACACTACAATCGAAACCCTTCCAAATCCACACGCGCACGATAGGCATGCGCTCGCGGTTCCATTTTGGTTGCAAATTTCTGACCTCTACAGAAGGCTTCACGAGATGCACTGAAGCGTTGGTTGAAGTCCTCTACTTCGTAAGTTAGGACTTAGGACTTCGTGAGTTAGGAGTTAGGGCAGCATGTACTTTGCAGGAACCGCGTGAGTAGCTGAATTATCTGTACAGAATTTCAAACACGCTACAAGACAGGTAAGTTCGCATAATTTGTGTACATGCAAACAAGAACAAAAATATCCCTTACTGTCACGATCTTCTTGGTTCGAAGCACGGAGCCTGTGAGGAGGTCTGTGGTGCTTGGTCTTGCTGGACGTCTGTGAAGATAAAAAGAGAAGATTCGCATTATGCCATTTGGGGAGCAGGGGGGGTCTCAGACGAAGTGCTGCTTGCCTCTTACATGCTTCTGCAGCACCGATAACCGATAACTTTTCGAGGGCGTTGTGCGTTTTCTCATTCATATTTTACTGGTGAACTAAAGATGACACGGTTCTATAACAACACGTTGTGTACGCTCTTGGAGTTTCTTGATCACACACAGCTGAGTGCTGTAAACGCACCTGATGTCACCTTTATGTACATAAGTGTTTCTGTGGTGTCAGGACCACTAAGAAGGGACGACTGAGTCCGAAGATGGTCGGGATGAGAAAGACAGCTTACTTCCGCGCTCTCGCGGGTGTCGAGCGGATGACGATACCGATGAGAATGTAGAGGATAAAGACGATGCGCAGTTTCGACGAATTGCTTGAACTGTTTGAAATTGCTTGAACTGTCCGCTGCACTACGATGGCCGTATACTCAACAAAGGTAATTTTGCCTCTTCTTTCTCGGGATGAACTGGCAAAAAAAGGGATTTCGGCGGTAAAGGTAGAGGGTGCCGACCCCCACTACTCTCGTTACCGCGCGTGCATTGGAATGACAGCAGTCGGTCCGCGCACATCAACACACCCATTAAATATCAACATGGTGCGCTCGCTGCTTTAGTTAACTGTAGCTAACCCTAACCGCGCTCAAACACATGGACACACGCCATCCATATGAACACGAATTGCTCACCGCCATAACTTAGACCTCGTGCCTACTCTACGCCCGCGTACCCTCGTTACCCGCGTGCATTGCAATGACGAATTGATTATGCTGCAATTTCTCCTCCAAAGCGTCTTGGCCGCGCTTTCTCCTGTACCGCCTTTGAGGGCTTTCGTCAAGGGACAATGAAATTTCCCCAACCCCCTACATACAGGGTGTCCCAGCTAACCTAAATGTGACTATATGTTTTTAGATATATCTATCACGTTTTCTGAGATGAAATCAATTGCAATATAGCATATGCTGAAGGGCACTCCCTAGATGGGGCTGTAGCAGGCTCCAAAGGCAATGTCTTAAGTAACTTTCAATAATTAACTCTCTAACTATAAAAGCTACGATGTTGTTCCAATGAGAACATCTGATCTCTTCGGTCACCAGACACCAAAGCCGTTTTCAGAACAAAAATCCGTTTGATAGATCGTCCGCAAAAAATTCGTGAAGAACACCTTTTTTTTTTTTCATTTTGTTCATGGCGCATCTTCGTAGTCGCATATTTCATTCATCCCATCAGAGTGAAGAAGCACAGTGCCGTCTCATGCGTCGAAGATGAGCTTTAATTTGCGGAAACAAAACAAAAACAAATGTATCTGGTTACTCTATCGCAACTGCCCTTATCTTGGACTGCATTTTCTGTTTTCTTTTAATCTTTTTCCAGGACGCAAGAGGCGATAGTGTGCTCTTTCATTCTCTCGTATCGGGAACGAAGGAAAGACGCGTCTCTATAGATGCGCAATGAATAAAAGAAAGCAATAAATAGTGTTCCTTGAGGGATTTTTTGCGAAAGATCTATAGAACGGATTTTTGTTCTGAAAACGGCTTTGGTATATGGTGACCTAGGAGATCAGATGTTCTCATTGGAAAAACTTCGTAGCTTTTATAATTAAGAAGTTAATTATTGAAAGCTAATTAAGACATTGCCTTGCAGGAGTCTGCTAATGCCCTCCTAGGAAGTGCCTTTCAGCATATGCTATATTACAATAGATTTCATCTCGGAAGAAGTGATTGATATATTTTTAAAAAATATGGTCACATTTAGCTAGGACACCCCGTATTTTTTTTACTTTTTTATTTTTATTTTTATTTTTTGCTGGAGACGGTTTTTCAGGCTAAGAAACTAACATGCCAGAAATTTTTGCCCGCGAAATCGCTCCACTCCATGAGAAACGCGCGCTTCGAGTTTCTTTTCCGCATTCAACATCTCCCAGGCGCAATCTCTTGTGGACCGAGCAACTATGCGGGCTGCGCTGCTTGCCCCCGCTAAGTCAGCAGTGTTGTGCAACGCCTAGCAATGCTCATCACCGCCATCGTCAGCTGTGAGCCATCGTCAGGTGCACTGATCTCTATAGTAATAGGCTGGATAGCGGATTGAGGGTGCAACCGTACGGTCGCCGGCCGCCATCTTGGGAAGCTCAAAACATTGCCGTCCGCCACTCAGTTGCATTATGTGCATGCGCCTTTGCGTAGCACTTTTGTGGTGTCATGCCCGCCTGCTGTGGTTATGGGTGTGCTGACCGTACTGGCAAGGCACCGGGGACGACATTTCACAAGTAAGTGACATGGTTTTACAAATAAATGTGATTTATTAGTCCACGAGCGGAGTGACAAAACGTTGCTGTTGATGCATGTGCGCGGCACTTTGTGAATCGTATCTCAAGATCTAAGCGTTAAACTTTAAGCCGTACGTTATCTGCATAGAGTCATTGTGATAGTATAGCCTTCCTGCAGTTCACGGGTGTGGTCTCGGCACTCAGCAAGCGTTGAAGTGCGCTTGTCAGCTGTGATATCTACGGCTCAGTTTGTTTGTCACGGTATCGACGATTGCTTGCTTGGATTAGCCTTGTCATCCCTTCCGTAATTGATGGCATAAATTGTTCAATGCAGGTTCCCTCACGGCCGCCCAGAACATTTAAACAAAGTGTGCGGTAAATGTCAGGCGAAAGGACTGGACGCCGTCGACGACATCACTGGTCTGCAGCAAACATTTTAAAAACAAATGCTTCGACAGAACGGGCCAAACCGTTCGACTGAGGCCTGACGCTGTGCCCAACAAGTTCGACTTCCCAGAACACCTCCAGAAAGTAATAATGCATGCGACATATGTAGAGGCCAGATTTATATCCACTAAAAGCTAGTTGAACACACATGCATGAAAAACTCATTTATCTTGCTCAAAATATGTACCTCTAGGAATTCACTTGCATGCATTTAAAATACGCAACAAACTCACTGGGGCAAAAGTATCTTACTTTATGTAGTGTACAAAAAGCATGCAGAGTTGAAAGCATAGATCGAGAAGTTGCCCGTCAAAAGGAACTCGTGACAAAGTTACCGTGTGAAAAATGCAACTAAGTTATTCAGCCCGAAACGTAGCTTGAAACGTTACAGAGTTACTTAAAAAAAGAACGAGTTGCTCCCAAGTTACTTCGCACACAAAATAACACTACACAGGTGTAGCTGAGTTCGACCCTGAGTTGCCTGCGTTGAGTTTTCGTTTATGTCCAACAATTCGAACGTGTTACATTGACTGGACATCATGTTTTATGACATAAAATGCTGTGGAAGAACCGTAAAGAAAGCAAGGAAATAAGTGGACGTGAGTGAAAAGCGAATTAGTAACTTGGAACGTAGCTTAAGTTACTTTGGCAAAGTTACCTGAAAAGGGAGTTTTTCTGAAAATTAACACGGCGCAAAAGTTGCGAGTTAAGTTATATAGTTACCAAGAAAAGGAACTTAGTTACAGTAACGAGTTACCTCGAACTCTGGTTGAAAGTGTGTATTTGCATGAAAATCTAGCCTCTAGAATCATGTTCCCTAGTTAAGAGTTCCAAGCGATGGTTGATGATTGGAATCAGTACTGCACGAAGAGCACCTTAAAGCTGCAGCTAGTCCAATATATGAAAACACTCCTGAATTATGCATTCATATGCAGTTAAAAGCCACTCCATATTGGATAGGACAATACTAAGACGGGCAAAAGCATATAAAGAAAAAACTATTGCATGAACATGTTGACTAACGTACAAACTCGTATTAGTGGGACATAGAAACACACCAGCCACGTGTCTCTTTGGTGCATTCCAGCATGTTTACTTTACTTAGAGACAATAAATAATTTTTCAACCTCGAATGTCTACTCTTTATTCTCGCTGCTTAAGCTTGCGACAACATATGTTTGAATGCAGCCCAAATGAAAACAATGTGATCCGTCTGATCAAAGAAGTTTCCCAGTGCTACAGCAGTATCGGACTGTACCACCTTGCCAAAGAATATACAGAGAAGGTGACAGCCAGGCCTCAGCTGCGAAAGAAATTGTCAATGTTAATCATATTCAACAACCAGTAATGCACTCTGCCCACTTACCTGCTTGACTGCTTCAAACTTGCTGTTGCAACTGGACTTGTTATACTTTGATGTTGGAACTTTCACCACAAGACCTTGCTACTTAGCCTTTTTATGACTTATTCACTCTACCTCTAGTCATTTTGAACTGTCTTTACCGCCATTTATTTCCCCAGTGCACATATTTCTAGTCGGTATGTTTTTACCGTCATATAGCCTTTATATCACACATCATTCTAGTCCTTTGGAAGTGCTTTAGTGCCGTTCGGCATTTCGTGTCATAACCAGTCATATCTAAACTTCCTGTGCAAAGCATAATGTTTATACCCAAGCATATTAAGGTAGTTACATAAACAAACGTGCCAAACATTCCCTGGCATTCCGCACCCCCGAGCAGAAAGGAAATGGGAGAAACACGGGAAGCAACACGCTGACGGACGACAAATGAAACGTAACACAGCAAATACAACACCACACAAAACCAGCAAATCACATAATCGTAGTTCAAAGCACAAGATTGGAACGACACGCGCTCACACGAGTACAAAATAGACAGGAAATAACGTGTATGTGACGGGATTTCACACAAAAAACGTAAGGAACTCAATCACGAGGGATTTCTGCAGCGATCCGTGGCAAAATTTTAGCGAAGCAGCAAGGGAAGCGCTCACAAACAGCAAAACTTGTCACAGCTTACATGCATTCCTATGGGCTGTAATCGCTCTTTTGAGCACCGCAATATGGCGGCCGGTGGTCGTACCCTTTCTCGCGATACCCTCACCCATCCGCTATCCAGCCTTTATACATAGAGATCAGTGGTCAGGTGTGAGCGCGATGGCGCCTTAGTTTCGCACCCACAAGGTCACAGGGTGTCTGGAGGAGTCTGAAGGCAGAAGCATTACGTTTCTCTTCGTTGCAGGCCTTCGGACAACCCGCAGTGATAAACAGTTTTTTTTTTGTGTGTGAATCGTTTACTACGCGTCGTACGCTTGCGCAGGCAGGTATGACGAGACGTGAGAAATACGTTACTCAGTATCGCCATATTCAACACCTTCCCGAAGAGGATACACGTTGTTCGAAAGAACGAAAGTGTCTTGCAATCCCACTGTAACATGAACTCAACAGGTACACCCGCACCTGCAGCAAAAAGCGCCCATCGTCTTCCTTCGCGATGCCAATCGGTCGTAGCTGCGAGATCACGCGTCGTACAAGTAATGCTCTTCAGCATCCCTCGGATATCGTTCGTTTTGTTCTAACGAAAATGTCGCTGGTTACTCAAATGACAATGGAAGAGACGAGTCAAGTAAAAAAACAACAACATATATTAGCAAAAATATGATACGTACGATATTTATTATACTATTATTTCATAGTATCATATATATGCAAAATATTTGGTAGAATGATCGTCTGTTCTGTAAACCCAGGTCCCCTGAAGTTACTGCAGGGCAGCGCGTACTTTTGAGGCGCCGACTTGTGTCCGTCACCGTGATAAAAGGGTTTCGCTCGGCTGAACTTTAGGAGCGGGTTCCAAGGTTTTGAGCCATATGTACTAGTGCAATCGAGCTAAAGGTTTCTGAGGAATGTTCGCCATTTCCTGGATCCCTGCGCGGGACGGCACACGCGAGCAGCCATGTATCGTCGACCAATTAAAACTTAGTCTAGAGATGTAATTTTACTGTTCGTGGTGGATATTACGCCGGATACGGTTTTATTATTAAGCGGAGTCATCGTTGGCGCTATCACCGAAAAATTGGGCGTGCCAATACAGGCAGTCAATATTGGCCCAATAGGAAGCCTGGTTGAGCTTTTGATGTTGGACCAATACTGGCATCTCACACTGGTCCAATGTTGGGCCAATATTCGTGTGCTGCCTGGATTGTGCGAAAGGACATCACTCTGTTGTTCTCTCTATTAAATGTCGGCTCTCTTATAAGTATCTTATATAACTACCGGAAACGATTATCTGTATGATCTTTACCAATGGACGGTTAACGATTCACTTAACGTAACGCAGAAGTCATTTTTAACACCCAATTTGCTTCCTACGAGACTGTTAAGTAGGCCAGTAAGACGCACCATGCTTAGTAATTCACACCACAGAGTCATAATTATCGCAGAAATTGAATTTAGAGTACGCCGCAGAAAGCAACCGTGCGCAACGGTGGTGAAGAGCAGTACCGGGCTGTGATCCCATGAAACTGATCCCATGCATTATTTGTTCTCTGTAGTGTGTGCTACTTCCTTAACTTTGTGCGAAACAGAGCAAACCTTGAAGAAAGGAAGCCGTTTATGTTCTTGAAATTATACTAGGGTCCAGGAGCCCAATAGGGATTATTGCAAACCGACAACATTATTGGTAGCTCATAAAGCTTCTAAGTTTCGTACCTAAAAAACGAAAGAAAAACATTTCAACCTTTCTTCCTTCAAGCAGATACTCTTTGCAGTGTGCTGTCTTCCTCCTCTTTGTCTTCAACAGGGATGTTTCTGGCCATTCCCACACCTTCACAGAAATAGCACACATCTCTCGCGCATTGATAACAGATGGAGTGCACTATAAGTGATGGCTATTCTGTTGACATTTACAGTCAAACCCTCATACAACAAAACGTGGCAGAGTGAAATTCACACAACAGTGAAAAAAAATTGTATTCCTTGCTACAACAGGCTGTGTGTCAGCCTCGGTAAAACAAAATATTCGGTACAACGAAAGAGATTGTGTTCTCTGAGTTTTGTTATATCGAGGTTCGAGTGACTTAATTTAGAAAACGAGGGATGAAACATGAGGAAAATAGGTTCTTTGCAGTGCTTTTTGATGCTTGCTTTTTCAGTTGACCTCACTCTTTCACTTGCTTTAGGCACAGCATGAAAAGCTTTCAGCTGCACCACCTGACAGTGTTAACCAGCTTTTGCATGGGCTAACACACACGTGTCAGCACCAGTGGCGTTACCGCTTGAGACAAGTTGACTCTCCCACCTGCTGGCACTGTGGTGCTCTTGAGGATCTGGAGCATATTCTTCTTCATTGCCCCCCCCCCCTACAAACCTTCCCGAACCGCACTCTCAGAGTCTCTTCGTCAGCTGGACTCTCGCTCCTTCTCCCTACCGAAATTGCTTGGTCCCTGGCCCAATCCAGCCCAGCAACGCTCTGCGCTCAAAGCTCTTTTTCCATTTCTGAACACCATCGGACTTCGATCGTTATTGTGAAGGGGCTCGTTATTTTATTCTCCACATTCCCACCAGCACTGGGGTAGAGTATCGCCTCTGGCGATGAAACTTCCCACTCTCCAAAGTCAAAATAAAGTTGTTGTTGAACTCTGCTTCGCCATCTGCCAGAGCCTGCATATTCTGGTAAAGCATGTGCACGGGCCGACAGGAGACAAATTCAGGAACACTTGGACATCTCTTGTCAATACTTACTGTCAAAACATAACGTGTACACGAGGGCAATTTTTTGAGGGCGGTATGAAGAAAGATACAAATGTTTTAAAATGTATTACAATTACAAAAACAACTTACACACCTCAGGGCAACAAGATCTAGATGAGAATAGATAACAGGAGGATGTTGACATTTTGTTCCTAGATCACTTCTTAATCATCCTGTACATTATGTGTAATCATGTGTACATCTACGAAGTGTCTAAAGTAAAGCTATCATTCATGGTATATTGCGCGACAAAAAACCTTTGAAACCTTTGATTCTTGGACATTGGAGGCTTTCCTGGCAATTATTTTAGGTTCTTATCGCAGGTTTGCAGCATGGCTTAAGGCGGCAATCACACTGGTTATACAAACGCTCAAAACACGTTTAACAACGTGCATGCAAACATGTTTTGTTTATGTATAATCGACTGGTCACATTGACGATACAAAACATGCCTCGCAACAGTGTTTGATGCTTGTGTTGTTTGACAGAACGACACTTTCAACATGAACAGCAAACACAACACGCGATAGCTGGTGATACTGGTCATACGGGGTCGCTTATACACTGACATCACGACTCGTCATCGACTCAGTAACCAATCGGGGACGACAACCGCCGATGGAGCATGGCGGCGGGTGACTGCCTACGCTGCCGATATATTCATTCGTCGAAAAATATTCCGCATTTTTATCGTAGATGTCGTTTGTTTGTGCGGCTCCGAGAACGTCAACACCACCAGAAAAAACAAAAACGCATCACACCGTGAAAACAGTACAAATCGAGACGCTTAATTTTGGAAGCAGCGGAGTACTTCGTTCGTCTACGGCGTCTACTGCTAGGATATTTACCGAGCAGCAAAATATGAGAATGCGCCTGTGTTTTTAAGCATGATTTCGTGCAAGAAATAATCGCGTTTGAATCGCAACTGGTGCTCATACGTGGGCTACGTGTCACATACGCAGCTTGATTGCGTAAGATTGTAGATAAATACGTTGTTGCACAAGTGCGGAAATGTAGGACTCGAAATATACGCCAAAGACCACCGAAACATATCTACTCCCAAGTTTGTCTCTGTCATCAGGTGGGATCGTCTAAAGCAGTCTGAAGCTCAGCGTCTGAGCTGAATGAGAGCTGCCTGCAGTACATATATCATACACGGATATCATACAGGTCGCAAACAATGAAACACCAAAGGAGAGATACAGGGGACGACAAACAACAAAAACAGGAATGATACAGTTCCCGAGTGATGAAAGAAAAGAGATAACACATAATGGAATGGGAATCCAGGCATTGCAATAGCACCATATCCAGACTGCAAAATTTGGGTACACATAACCACCAAACCATAAAACAATGGAAAAGTAAAGGTGCTTGCTCCCTAATTTTTCTTACACCACAAATTTCTATTTTTGTTCCTATTTGAGATTGTAGCTGTGCTTTATGGCACATATCCCACACGCCGAACCAGCTAGAAATAGAAGAACTAACTATAACTAGAAACTAGAATGGCACAAACCTGACCCAAACGCACAATAATTTCGTTGCAACGCTCTGACTGTATCATATAGTTAGCCGATACAATCTCTAGTGTGCATTGTATGTGAAAATGGTCACCCATGTAATGTAAACTCAGTCCAGATTTACATGGTTGGCTAGCCTACCTTGCTGCACGTGCCACAGATTGACGTCATGACCTGAGCATCATTTTCGGTGGGATACTTGTTACGTCACCTTTAAGCACACCTTTAAGTCCTGTTAATTTAACGAAATACATTCCATGCCAGTGAGTAGAACTGGTTTGTAGAAACAAGCTCGGTTGTCACATTGTTTGCCTTCAGAGCATTAGTCCATATCGCATGCAGTAACGTGTCCCAGTTTATTTTGGAGAGACCGCAATGGATGACATTCCCCTGCTTCTTCAATAAGTTGTCAACTTTGTTTGGGGAGCAGAATTGACTCAGTCTGTAAACAGCTCCCCATAAGAGAGCCATCCATTGCTAAATAAGGCTTGAAGCTTCTTGTGTACCGTTATCATTTTTCGAGCTGCACCGCTGGAGCTGCTGCTAGGACATTAACTGCTTGTGCATCATGCACAGCAGCAAGCTGCACCTCCTCCTCACCTAGCTCCTTCAGAGTCTTATGTTGTATTCTGTTTTTTAAACATGTGGTCAATAAACATTTGATTGATTGATTATCCCACGATGAACGCAATGCACACGACGACAGATTCTTAAACAAAAATATTTTAATCAATACCAATACATTTTGAAGCAAGAAACTTCAATAGCGAAGGAAATGAGAACACATAACACAATTATCCCTACTTGCAACTTCCACTTGTTCAAGAAGAAAGGTTTTGCCCCAATTTCTTTCTTTCCTCAACACGAAGGCTGAGTAAATGTCAGCACAACAACTGTGACAGTCAGCAAGATGTTGACAAAGCTCAGAATTGATAACAGCCAGATTAACGTTGAAATTATTTTGCATGAATCTTGTGTTCAGACAATAAACAGTCCGAGAGTGTAAGAACGAACTGACATCCTACATTACATTACGTAATTTAAAACAATGCGCTTCGATAAATATTGTGTATATTAGGAATGAGTACTAATAAATAATGTGTACAATATAGTAATAAATAAACATTGGATATACTTGTGTGACTACACTGGCTTAAACATGTGCAACACAAACAAGCACCGGTAGCGTATCACGAAATGGGAGAAATACACAGGAGACAATGATGCGAGCACTCCTTACTGACACTCTGACCGAGGCTCTTGATCGGCACTTTGTGTTTTCACTGGAGCTTGTTTCGCTTTTCAGTGTTGATTGCTGCCGTGCTGCAGTTGTCGCTGGAAGAACAGCTACTTGGTGTATAGTGGTGACTCATTCAGCTCCTCACTTGTGCCAATACGTTATGTTGCCTACAGAAGGACATAAAGAGGGCACATAAAATGATGAAAATACCAGCTAAATGGTTACAATTCTCTAATGTAACAGCGCTACAGCACAAATGCACTTTGACAGAGTTTAAATTTAGCACGCCAGTTCAGAACAACATGGACAGTGACAGCCAGTGGCTTCACCCAATGTGGCTCTTTGTGTCACACCCCCCACCCCCCAATAATGGAAACCTTCCCATACCAGATCATATGTGATGCGTAATAATATAGCACAAGCTAAAAAGAAAGAAAAAGAAACTGATGGCAGAGGGCTCCTCATCTCGCCACAGAGAAATAGAGGTATGATGTGCCACGCTCTTCAACTGTCCCATGTAGAAATGCATATGTGCATACGTGCAGTTTTGAAAAGCAAAGTTTGGCTATTGTGGCATGCTGCAATGACGAATAAGGAATACCTTAGTGTGCACACATGCCAACTTCCAATTTGCATTCGAACTACCAATAGGGAATGTGAATTTTCATGTGCAGAATTTTTATCGAAAAGTTACATATTCATGCAGTTTGAAGCTACGCAAAAGCTTCTATACTGCAGTATAGCTTAAATACATTTTTAATTGCTCTGGCTTTTTTACACTTTGTTTCCATGTGCTCAGAATGAGCACCAAGGTGCCAAGTGCCTGAGGAGCGATAAAGGGGGCAGCTCTAATGACAAAGATTCCTCAGAATCATGTCTACACCATAGGTTTTCGGGAACTGTACATAGTGACTAGCTAATTCTTTTGAACTTGCAGGATTCTTTCTAATGGTTTAACGGATCATGTTAAAAATTATATGCACAAAGTGCAGTCCCCTTTCAACGAATGTGCGTTTAAAGCTATGTGCGCTAAGTGCAAGTGATCCACATACAGCAATAATTAGCCATACTTTATCCAAATTTCTAAGTATCCTATGTAATGTATATCGACCTGCTTATATAGCGGACAATATAGGGTGCTACCAAGAATTTAAAAACTCAGTCAATGTGCAGGGTATGACAGGTGCTAACTATGCAAGGTTTCAGGGAAACTCTTGGGAAACATTTGACAATAAACTGTACATGAGCTCCCAGAGGTGAAATCAGCAGAGCGCCCTGAGCACCTTGACAAATTACCACAAAGGAATAATTCAAAGAAACAAAAACAAATCTAGATGTCATGGTGCTAGCAGCAACTGACATGCCCGCTAATTTGCTTCTTTGGACGCACATTACATTAGCAGCAGAACCGCACATACATATTAAAACTGATATTGGAGTGCACATTCTCCTCATACCTATTCCACTGTCGTTGGCGTGAAATTCGTGTCCTGGTTCGAGTTTCTTGTGGCTTTCGGGATTCCGGCTGCGAGTAACACCATGTTTATGAAACGGGCATCGGGCGAAGCGTAGACTGATCGCTGCCGTCTCCGGGCCTTTTGCGTCGACATTTCACTCCTCCAAAGCAAACGCCAAAGACAAGCGTTATCCACTTGACTAGAAAAACAACCATTGGATTGTACTAACATTTGGGCAGTTCGTACATAGCAGACAAGTTTTGCGGCGCGAGAACAGCACAAACAAACAAGATGCACAAAACTGCGCCGATCATGATTTCACGATAACGCGGTGACGCCGATATCGGCGTCGTGCTGTTCTTGCGACGCAAAACTTAGCTCGATGAGTTGAAGCACTGATAGTAAACAGGTACTCACCTTCTGCGAAATGTATTTCACGCTAATCGCCCACCAAAGTCGACAGATCCTAGGAGGTCGGCGAAGCTCCACACTGAAAGAACTCGCCATTTTCAATGATGCCCAATGTTGTTGACACTCAAACACGTAAAAAGCAACATATTCTTTGATGAATATCAAGAAATTTATTCGATTTCTCCAAAATCCCATGAGCTGTTTTTCGACAGTGTCCAAATACACGTTCAAGTGTTTGAAAACAAGCTTTCAAACACAACCGAAGCGCACTTTTGTATCACGGCACGGTCACACTGGTTAAACACGCGTGTCTTTCAACATGTTCTGACGGCGTTTTCGCAGTGTGACCACAGCTGTTGAGCCATACATGTATGGGGGATGTTTGTCAGACATTTTCGTCAAACATGTTTGAGGAAATGTTCGTCTTTGGTGTTTTATGTTTAACCAGTGTGACTGCAGCCTAAAACTCTGACATGCAAAAGTGAAGTAATATAAACTATAGTGTAGTGTTTCATGTGATCTGTGACATGAGATAATGTAAATTTTGTTCTGTGCAATACTTCTGGCTAAACGTAGAAATTCTGAATTTCTATTTCCTGCAGATGTAGCTCCACAGAAACAGGGCTACAGATACAGCAACATTTGGAAACCATGGTGCATACAGAGTTATCAGTCAGATGCTCTAGCAGTCTCATGTGCAGTTACAATAATGTGTTCCATTTGCTTTAGAGACCCTGGGGCTGCCCCTCATCTTGCTGAGAGCAACGATCCTCGCGAGGCTATGAAACTAGGCTATGAAACCACTAAGAAACCGTGTGAATCTGTCTTCAGCGAAAAAGGTGAGATTACTAATGGTGAATGCTCCTTTCGTTATCAGTGTATATCATTATAGGTTCTCATTACAGGGATACATATCTGCCTATCAGCGGTCTCCTCAAATGTAACCCTGCTACCGCATCGTTAATGGGAACGGCACTACTGCATGCCTTACAAGGCATATATACGCAAGCACAATAAGAAAGATAGAAGAAGAAACAAGACATCAGTCTGGCACCTCTACAAGAAAAGGATAGTGACTGCTAGTATTGCACACAACTGTTTCACAAGACCAAGCAGAGTTGTTAAAGAAGCAAAGCTACATAACCTTAGAGCTCTCATGAATTTATTAATGAGACGCAATAGCTGCTGCACGACTGACGTGAGAAGGGGGATAAATATGGAAGGGGTGGCCAAAGAGAAGATGCTAGATGTGCTGAACACTGAGGCACATAGTGCACGTATACAAACGACTGGCCTAATACTACTAGACAAAACTTATCCATTTATAGCATGTTCCCCAGATGGGATCGTAGAGTTTGTGTGCGAGTGCTGTAAATGAAAAAAGAACATCTTGGAAGTGAAGTGTCCAGTGAAATTGAAGAATGCTTTTAAGAACATAGATAGTGGGCTACCACTGGCAAAGTATGTAGCACAATGCAACGTTATGATGGGAATCACAAGTATTCACACGTGCATTTTTTTCACATATGTTAGTGAAGATAACTGGAATAAATGGATTTTGTCCTATGATAGCTCGCACTTTTCCTCATTCTGTGAAAAAATGTGTTATCTTTTTGAAGAGAACTGCATTGGTGAGCATGTCAGTGATGACTGTGAGCCTTAGGTGCCTTAGGCAGGTGTAGCTAATACACAAGACAATAAACTAATTTGTACATTGTCACTTCAAGTTGTTCACTGAACACTATTTTATACATGCTCAATAGCCCACATCAAGTATACTTACAATGCACACAATAGTATTGGACAAATGCAATGTGTATCTATAAGTACTTATCATCCCCAAAGATTGACTTACTCAGGTTGACAATGCCTGCCAGGGTCTTTGTAATGTCCTCAAAATAAGGCAGCAAGTTTCTATATCTGCCGGTGACTTCATAATCTTGAACATTTTGAGGCGCTGAATTCCTCGTTCTACGTGTACGCGAGCTCGGGCAATCTGAAGATTTTTCAAGGCATCCCTCTCATTGTATTGTTTCTGCCGGTTGAGAAATGGTAGTCTGACGAGCATAAGCCCAGCTTCAGCACAAACTTGATTAATCAAGAAGCCGCGGTCCACCATTACAGCATAAGGCGTACAGAGGGAAACCACTCCGCTGTCTTTTGTGATATATACATGAGAAACCCTCCCACCATATGGCTTACTTATAAAACTGATAAGATCACCCGGAGTCTCTCCAATAAGCAACTTAAAGGTATATGTCTTTTTGTAGATGCTGTATGTCAGCAGCCTTGATGATAAGTCTTTGGGTCGTTGCAGCTCCACCTCAGTACAGTCAGGTACTAACCTAACTTGCTTAAAATGTTCAAAATATGTCGTCAGGGTTCGATGTATATCCTCCTTTTCCGGACATATTATTGCTTTTCCGAGCACTGCAGATAGTATCCGAATGCTTTGGAGGAAAATCCTTGAGACAGTTGTTCTGTGCATTTTAAATAGTACAGAAAGCCAGGAGTAAGCCACGTTATGGTACAGCTTTTGGAATGTTAATAGAACTGCATCCTCATTTGACAGACTTAGTGATCTAAGTGTGACATTTAGACGCACGCCAGCGTACAAGGACAGAGAAGCTCGAAGCTCCTTCTGATTTTTCACATTCCTTACAGAGAGCAGTGGCACTGACTCATTTATGTCCACTGGAGACACTTGAACCCCAGCTTCTCTGCCAAAGGTGCCAATTTCTTCGAGTATGTCTGCAAACTGGACCAAACGATCTGCAACTGGGTATATGCAAAGTAAAATGTGGCATAAGTTTTGCTACGCAGAAAGTTGCTGTTCTCATAACCTACATTATTTATTCTCGCTACTGCTGTTAAATGACACTGGACTCCAATTTACGAATATCTCCTCTGGTGTGAAAGGTAAACATAAAAAATGCAAAGTCAGCTACATGGTGTTGGGAGGCTTGACTCTACATCTAGTTGAGGTGGCGATGTCTGGGGCACTGTGGTCTGCAGTACTGGTAAGAAATTATTGCAAGCCTCTGATTTAATCATCGGACAACGGCTAATGAAAGGAATTTAGTGGAAATACATACATTCAGACTGATCATTGTCCACAGTGCCGAGCGAATCGCAAATAGTTGCAGATACTGAAAATACACATGCCGAAAACATCGAACTCCATGAGTTCAGACAATGCATTAATGTATGGCCCACAGGTAGTGTGTTCCTCAGTAGGGTTGGACGACATTATTAACAAACAGTACTTACATCCTTCTGCATTTTCTCCTGCAGAAACATCTTCCACGTGCTGGGCAACATCTGTTGCACCTGAGGGGTGAAATAAATTGGAAACTGTCACAACAACATGATTAATCAAAGCTGGACACATTTTTCTGCGCAGCACAAATCTGGTTGCTTCATCTGGATTGTAAAGAGGGGGGATGCGCATGCTCCCTGGGCCGACTTCTAGGGGAACTATGCCGACGTCGAGGGAAAACTCGAGACAGCACAGCCGGTGTCGGGATTCGTACCCGGGTTCCTCCAGGGGCGGATTTAAGGGTCTCTGATGGGGGGGGGGGGCGGACCTAAGGAAATTTCGTGCTTTGCGGCACAGCATCATCGGCGAGATAGGGTTTTTACATAGGGAACACAGCCGTATGGTGTGGTGGGGGGCGGTCGCCCCCTCATATAACGCTCCTTATAATGCTCCTTATAACGTCATCGCTGACGTCGCATCATACCCTCTCCTCCTCGTAATACCCGGAGAGGCGAGTTAAGGGTGAAGGCGCGGACCCACGCTTATGTAAGTTTTTTTTTCAAAAAAAAAAAAAAACTGCACATATGAAAACCGTTAGCGCCATTGGGCAAAATGACACACACACTTGCATCAGATGTCTTAATCTCAAATTTTTTCGGACGGCCCCAGGGTGTCTACCAAACTGCAGCCTTCAAATTCCCTGACTTTTCCAGGTTTTCACTGACTATTTCAAGCGAATTCCCTGACAGAAACAAAAGGGAACTTGGTGCCTGCTCATACGTTTTGATACCAGATCCAATATAAAGCAGACCATGTATTAAGTATTAGTGAGGCTACCCTGCTTTTCTGCGTCAGAGCTTGTCATACTGGTGAACTGCTACTCGCAGTAACGTTGCTGCGGCATTGTCTCTCAACCACCGGTCGGCACTGGCGATTCGCCACGCATGATCACGGCACTTGTCTGCGATTTTCCCTGACTTCAGCTGCTTTTTAGCCAAATTCTCTGACAATTCCCTGACTTTTCCAGTCACATCAAAATTCCCTGACTATTCCCTGTTTTCCAGGTTTTCCAAGTTGATACACACCCTGCGGCCCTCTGTACTCCTTTAAAATTAGCGCGAGCTAGGCCAAGGCGATTCTATTCTGGTCGCAAAGTAAATAGACCTCCTCGAATATGCTTCTAAAATAGGTGTTGACGACATAGAATTTGTTAATAGTCAAAAGTTACTCGGTGTGTGCTTTCAGAGCAACTTCACCTGGGACGATCACGTCGAGCCCATCGAAACTAAAATACCTAAATCTGTGGGAGTCCTCTGCAGGCATCACTACATATTACGCACAAATAAAAAAAACTCAATAATATCAATGCCTTGTATCATTCGTACTCTAATTTATGGCAACGTAGTTTTGGGGAAACCGACATATGGTAAATTACACTCTCTGTTAAAGGTACTGTAAAGCAGTAGACAAGCATGATATGGCGGTGATGTGACTAGAGACTTTGTTGCTTCTAAATACCATATGCGGAACCATAGGACCGACGAAGCGCTATAAGTATTTTTAATTTGAAATGAAAGCTGCGGCGTAGTGGAGCGGTGCGACGCCTGGTGTCAATGAACCCCCTGTACAGCGGGCAACACTGAAAATTGGTATTACACACTATTACATCGGAACTTGGTTATTTTAGTAACCATATTATTAGTTTTCCTGTTTACCTATGCATTCTGAAACCCCTGTTAACAGCTTAACCTGTTAACCCCTGTTTTTGCCAAGTAACCCAGCGCTGGCCGCTGTTCGATAGAGGCTCTCCCTACTTCTCTGCTGCGCCTGCGCGCTGCTTCTGTTCGCGGCCTCTTTCGAACGAACAAACTGTCTCTGTGAACCTCTGTGAACAAACAAGACCCGACGCTGTCTGGCTTCCTGAACGTCTGACACATTTTTTTCAACGGCTCAGCATTTCATTTCAGTTCGCTTATCCGTTTATCCTCAGATGTAGGATCGTTGTGTGGATTGCAGGGGAGGATTTTATGGTGGATTGTGGTGGATTGTTACGTCGGCCTCAGTGTTATACGCATGCAATGTGGTTGCCGCCGTATGTGTCAGGAGTACGGATTCATTTCGAATACCTAGCACAGTGTTGCCCGTAATCTTTAATTGTAATTTTCTAATTAATTGCACTGTCGATTGGAATGAAACTTGCGCAGTTTTTGTCCTGGTGGCTTGGACTATCAATAGCCACACTAAATGACATTTGATCGGTGCTGCTTTACAGAACCTTTAAAGTTACGGAAAAACAGTCTTAAAAGTGTAGCAAGTTTGTCATTTCTAGACCCTGTAGACAGTCTGTTCGTCAAATTTAAGATCATACCTGCTCCAAAGTTATATCGCTATCGACTACTCAGAATGTATAATAACGCGCTGAAAAATCATAAGGGCACTTTTATTAACTTATTAAAGCTTCTGGTCTTTTCCTCCACTGCTAACACACGTCACAAAAATACCTGGAAAATTGCACCCTCACGAACGAACTACAGAGATCCAGAGCTATCCTATAAAGGGCACATAATTTTAAATAAAATTGATATCGATGTAAAAAAAACTTGAAACACAAAAATTTGTCAAAGAAATTTGTCCCGATTATGTGTGTCTATGATGTTAACTACTCTTTTGTTTATGTTAGTCATAGCAAATATAAGATGAATTCGTTAAGTGTCATAATGCACAGAGCCTTGTGTGCGTTCTCCCTGTGTATTTTTCCTCGACAGTTGTTCCGGTGGGAACCGAAAGCCGTGGGCAGCTCCTTCCACTGGGACTCCCCCCACCCAAAGCATCCATTGCGAACAAGGTTAACAATGTACCGCTATTGAAAAGGGAATATTCATTGGCCTGGTGCGTCCGTCCGCCCCACTGCGACAAGAGGAACGAAATAATGAACTTTCACTGAAAATAATAAAAGTCACGTTCACTATAATATTAGAAAAAATGTCAGTTATAATCTACAGGACAAAAGTAGGCGTGCTACAGTGCAACATTTGGTGCTATAAGAACAGGAAATTCCTCTGAGTCGCCAATGCCACGAAAAGCAAGACTGCGTTGCTTATAAACGCGCACTATTCGAAATTCGCACGCAGGCGGCACATCCTGCTATATTACTCTCGCAGCGTCAAACTCCTCTTCCAATCATTTTGACAACGTGACGGAAAGAGGATACGTTTTGTGACTGCTGCCTCAAGCTGGGAAGGACACGAATATATGGGCGAGCACGTGTGCATCCCGAGTTAAGGCGAAACAGGTAAGTGTGATTGCTCTGCTTTCATAATGCGTGAGCAACGCTGGTGATTGCAGTTTCGGTGTCTCATATCAGAATCAGTCATTGTGGTGACGACAGCTTAAGAAAACATGTTAAAAAAACTGTTTTAGTACAATGAAAGCCCGAATGTTACGAATGCCGCGCTGAAGAGGATCCCAGTTTCATTGTTGCTTCTAGCTATCGTACTCCTGGTTCGATCTGTCATATTTTCTCCAAGAAATCCGGCCAAGTCACCTTTCTGAATTCGCATGTCATTTTATAATTATAAGCGTACAAGTGATGGTCTCAGAGGGGGATAACCCCCTCTGACCCTCCCACCTCCACCACCACCGCCACCAATTTGTGTGTGGGTATCACACACAAATAATTGGTCCCGGGGGTAAAACGTGGAGCCACATGCTGTAGCAACGCGTCTTACAAAGAATGATTAGTAGCACAGAGAGAAGCAGTATTGGTATACTGAACTCAAGTGGAACCCATTCATACACAACCCTATGCCGGGGCCATGATGGGCATTCTCGCACCTCGAAAGATTTGCATTCAGAGGCTCCTATCATGCGCACCAAGATCATAATGATAAGTACTTTCGAGGTCATTATGCTGGTACCAATGCAGTTGCGCAGGGATCGAAAGATACTATGTTCGCATTGACCTTTCTTTCATTGTTTATGGTGAAACGACAGTTCACCGATTCAGAGAAGGGCGGCGCCTCTTCAGTTTTTTTTTTTTTATATTGATTTGCGGTTCATGGGACATGTGTCTATCACTATAAGAGCTATACTATCTAGAGTGAGCTCAATTGCAGATAATATAGATGTTATAGGGACAGACACATGTCCTAAGAACCCCAAATAAACTAAAAAACTGAACAGGCACCGCCGTGCTGTGAATCGATGAACTGTCATTTCGCCATAAACAATGAGAAAGGTCAATGCGAATATAGTATTTTTCGATCGCTGCGCAACCGCATTGGTACCAGCATAATGACCTCGAAAGTACTTATCATTATGATCTTGGTGCGCATGATAGGAGCCTCTGAATGCAAATATTTCGAGGTGCGAGAAGGCCCATCATGGCCCCGGCATAGGGTTGTGTATGAATGGGTTCCACTTGAGTTCAGTATACCAATACTGCTTCTCTCTGTGCTACTAATCATTCTTTGTAAGACGCGTTGCTACAGCATGTGGTTCCACGTCTTACCCCCGGGACCAATTATTTGTGTGTGATACCCACACACAAATTGGTGGCGGTGGTGGTGGAGGTGGGAGGGTCAGAGGGGGTTATCCCCGTCTGAGACCATCACTTGTACGCTTATAATTATAAAATGACATGCGAATTCAGAATGCTGACTTGGCCGGATTTCTTCGAGGTCCCTGCACTGAAACCTGTGCGAGGAGGGTTCGTGGTGTCTGTCAGAAAGCCCGAAGAGAACTCTCAAACATACCTGGCGAAACACATATGTCGACATCCAAATTTTGCCTGAACGAAAGCACAATTATAAAGGGCGATTTTATTTCGATACAACATCAGCAGACAGCTATTCGCAGGGTATTATTTTGCCATCTTTCGGTTTTCATCAACAAATTAATCTCCCCACACAGATAACGGGTATTACATCCAGCGTGATATATCACGCTTTTCAAACACAAAGAATTCTGAGGAGCAGGCTGTTGTGCTCAAGTAGGATACAGCTTATCTTTATCCTATATTTTTTACGATCTTTCTGACAGCACTATCACTAAAAACAACCTATGTTCTGAGGTATTCGCTACCTTGGACAAGCAGTATTGGTATAGAAATACAAAAAAAAAACAGAAATGGTGGAATATGTTTACTATATAAAAAAATAGAAAGGAAACGTGAGCCACCGCTACGGCGGCTTGCTATTCCCAGGAAATAAAAGAAAGGAAAACAGGAAGTGTAAGACAAATAAAGAGACAAATAAATAAAAATAAAAGAAAGAAAAAGAAAAACAAATAAAAAGAAAAACAAACAAAAGGGAGACAAACGAAGGGAAAACAAACAAAAGGAAAACTAACAAAAAGCAAAACAAACAAACATAACTGAAAACGAACACGAAATTGGCCATAGTTCTCCCAGAAGGCTACTGATCCGTATAAACTGAAGAAGTGCCTTTCTCACCTGACTATATTGCGTGTGGCCTGGCAGCATAGATAGGGAAAAGTCCGAAATCTTCAGACGAGCGATGCGTAGGACAAGACGATGTTAGCGGTAACGGGTGCAGTGGAGCAGCAAGTGCGGGATGTCTCCTTCGACATGACAGGTGAGGCACTAGGGTGACGAAAGGTGATCCATCTTAAACAGGAGCTGTGGAGTACGCGCCACATTCAGTCGAAGCCTGTGGAGCAAGGACTCTTCCTCCGTGGGGTAGCGGCCTACTACTGTGTAGGTCAACTTAGGGTCAGTCGAGCGCAGAAAAGGGTTCGTCCTGGCAGCGTCTTGAAAAAGGTCAGAGGGTACTTGTGCAGTAGCGGTGAATGGCTAGCCGACGGGCAGACCGCGTAAGCAGGACAGAAGTGGGAAACCCAGTTGCACGAGCACTCCTGGCCGCAGAATCGGCAAGGGCATTTCCCGAGATGCCGAGAAATGGATTTATATATATGCTAACCGTTATCGAAGCTACAGAAGTAGGGCATCCAGCCCGTAGAAGAAATTTAATGATTTTTTGTTGAAAGGTCAATGACTTCTGACGCCAGTCTCATCAGAATTTCTAATGAATATATGTTTGCATTTTGCCTGTCTTTCCCGCTGCATACTTAATGGTTTCTCACGGTTTATGATCGCTTTCTGGTAAGTTTTCAATTATCTCCTACGTAATAAATTTCCTAATTACCATATAATAGCTTCCTGATTAGTCTACATATATTTCTGATCGCTTTATGTTGTGTGGCGATGTAGCGTACACTGCATGGGTTCCTGACATGTCTTCTGTGTAGCTGCTGATGTCAACACATGAGTAACAGCAAAGGAAACATGTCACAGCCAATCAGAAACACACTGCAAATTGCTCACATGTAATGTGCCAAATTTAGGAATGATGACATGAGCCCGGAAATACTGACGAGACAGGATAGTGGATGTGTACTGTTGATTTGGTTGTTTATACGTGGCTACTGCTCAGTTCTAGAAGAGTAAGTAAAAAAAAACTGCCTCATCCAGAATCCTGCAAAACAAAAGAGCACTGATATGTCGGTGCATTGTAACAATCACTTTTGACATTCACATATTAGCATAGTGATCGTGGCCTGCTTACGGTAGCTAGAAGTCTGCAGCAGAAATATATACTGCAAAACAAAAACAACCTTTAGTATAACGAACGAAGTGCAAACATATCCTGTATCATGTGATGGAGCACTCTCATCGATTTCGAAGTGCTGTTACATCTTGGGCAGAAATGCTTGAGAATTCCAATTTTTGGAATTCAGCGTTAAAACCGTGTGCTGTATACCTGCACATTAATTGAAATTTACTTTATTGAGTGAGAATCAGACCTGCACATGGATGTTAACACGTATTCTGAGACAATATGATATAAGGCTTGTCGAAGGAACTAAAAGAGTTGGTTATATTGCAACACATTCAAACAAATCCCATCGTTGTTTCACGTGTTTCTTTCAATATCCGTGATTGACCTCGCCCAATCAGGATTTTTGAATACTGTATAAAGGGGCAGGTATGGATGTGAAGTGTTTACCTAGCTGGTATTTCATTTGGTGCTTTGAAGCGGCAGAAACTAGAGTCCGGCCCTGCTTCTTTTAAAGGGGCACTAAAATCCAAAAACAAGCTCATTTCAAATTACCCCATGTAACACATAGTGCGCTAGTATACCTCTCAAAATTGGTTAACTTGAGACTTTAGGGATACCGATAAATTTAGATGTCTATAGGAGCCGTCCATAACGCTATACATTATTTAGACGCCTAAGAAGGAGTGGTGTACGAGACATGCCCCAGATATTTCGCAACAGACTTCTATCGTTAGACGTCTGAAAGCAGGTAACATGTTGGCCACATTTAGACTTGCATCACAAATTTCTGCAACCACTTTTACAGGAGCTCTAACACGGCGTTGCAGCTGTGCTCTGAGAAAAAAAAATCAAGGTAGTTTGTTTTTGTTGCGGTCTTGACAGAGCGACTAGAAACCGTGTGCCTTGCAACCGCGAGGTTCAACGGGATTAAATTATTTTTTTGTTTGCACTGAGCCCCATAAACAGCCTAATAAAGTTACAGTTAAAGATAAAAGTTAAAGATCGTTAAAAGCAGGCAAAAGAAAATGTGCGAAGAAGCCCTCGGCGCGCCAGTTTGGAAACGGCATCGGTAGAGGGCGCCGCCAGCTGGGCAGCGCAACCAGGGGGTGAACATGTAGTATATTTCTATTGTCTGGAAAAACTCACGTGACCTCTAGCGTTGGGCCAATCGTTGGACAACGGTTGATTAACTTTTTTCTATGTTTTTTTTTTTTTTGTCTTCCTGAGTGACCTGTAACGCTGGCCGTGCTTTCCCTGTCTCATCTGTTCTCTCCCTCTCCCCCGCTTTGGCGGTTCTGGATGGTTGTGGATTTGCGTTCGCGTCGAGTGAAATAAATAACAAAATGCGGAAGCGTTGGCTGTTTCTGTTACACCAAAGTGCTTTATATTTCGGGATAGGTATTTTCAAAACACGAACTGCAGTATGCTGTAGCTGTGCAAAACACGAACATGATACGAACATTGTTTCTGAAGTTCGAGTGATATGCCGAAGCAACTCTGCATTCACTGATGGCTGATGTCTCACGTGGAAGATTTCACAGTAGAACAACAGTATATTGGCTGCACAGGCACACACATTCAGAGATCCGGCATGACAGATAATATGTCCATATCCGTTTGCTGCTTGTGTAGGCGTCTGGTTGACCCGTCACAAAGGAACTTGTGCAGCTGCTATGCCGAAAGATGATGCTCCAACCCCTCTAGAAAGATAGATAGCGGTCAGAAAGAAAGATAGCACTCAGAAACGTGAAAACCAAAAATTATACCTGCCAAAATGCTGCGTATATGCTACAGGTGTGGTGCATTGCTATGCTAAGCGGCAGAATGGAATAGGAAGCGACTTGCCTGTTATCGAGTGGGTTGTGGAAAAACGCAGTATTGGCCCTTCTTGAATCGTTGTCGCACCAAGCGAGCGAAGCTGACCTAGCTGCCTTCCACTTATCTATCACTGAACTGACTTGCAAAAGTATCTATGAGGAACATCCATGAGGAACGCATGTGGACAAAGACAACATGTTAGGGAAGGACACTAAAAATTATCTACAGGGGTACCGGCATAGATGCTTTGCTTGCGTCCATGCTGCACCCACCATATCTCGAAACTTTACGGCGAGTTGAGCACCGCTGACACGGCGTCACCGGCTTGAGCACGCGAAGGAAAGTTCACAATTTCAAACCAACCAATGAGCGCTCGCGTACCGGGGGAACGGCCTCAGGAGAAAATGGGCTCGTGACGGTTGAGAACTTTTCTGAGAACTTTGTTGAGAAAATTCTGGCGTTTCATGATGTTTGATTACGCGAAGAGCTCACAGCGCCTCACTTTAGTCCGCAAGTGAACTCGCGAGTTTCATCCCCTTGGCGCAACGGTATGGCAACAGCGCAACTATCACTGTTCAGAAATTTGTTCGCTCGCGATCGGTGTGTTGTTGGGAGCTCACGGCTCGATGCAGAAGTGTTTCGAAGTTTAGTAAGTTTATTTCTTGCCCAGCGTCGTGCGTATTTTTTCTTGCAATCTTTAGGTTAACGAGGCAGTTCCGACATCCTGTCCAATGCAATGAACGACGGCATTAAGCATAATAACGAGCGCTATTGTAGCGTCCCTTTGTTCTCTGGACTTCGGGTTTCAGGGTTGAGTTATGTTTCTTTCCTGTCCTTCGCTTTCAGATTTGTGCCTGCTTGTGTTCACAGTCGCGTGCGGTAGAACTGTGGAGCACAGCAGCTGAATCTCGTTCTCAACACAATTGTGCTCGCGTATGAGTGACGAACACAGAGGAGATGTGGGACTCATCTCAATGTGTATGAATAATATGCAGTCGTATGGTTACGTTTAATGCTGTCTGTTTAATGTGGTTGCGATTAACAATATGGAAATGTGGGACATGACCTATGTGTGTGTCATGATTCAATCGCTCAGGTACGTTGTTGGGGCGAGTACCTCTTGGCTTAATATCTTTATTATTTTTATTTATTTATTTATTTCACTATACTGTTGGCTCTGTCGAGCCTCAACAGGAGTGGGGGCACACGCCCAAGTCAGGAAAAAGCAGAAACATGTACCACGAAAGAGCATTTCAAAAATAGCAACAAAGATAAATACCAATAAGCAAAGCACCAAATTTTGTTTACGCATCAATGTCCACTGAAATACCACATTCACTTGTAAGGTGGGTCTAAAGCCAACTCGAAATATGAGCTTGATGCTGCCATTATCAGTAGCACCCAAAGCGTACAGTCAGAGACCCAAGCCCTCACTCGTAAGGTCGATTTAATTGACCTTAAACTGGATAACCTAGAAAACCGCCAGAGGAGGAACAACTTAGTTATTATAGGCCTGCCTGATTCTCCGTCCGAGTTGTGGACTGAATCAGAAACCAAAGTTAGAAATCTCTGCCATGAGCACTTGGGCATAACCCTACTGGAAAATGACATTGAAAGAGCTCATAGAGTTGGCCAGTTCAGGGAGCAAAAGAGCAGGCCAATCATTGTTCGTTTTCTATCATTCAAGCTCAAGAATAGCGTCCTATCTAACTCTAACAAGCTACGAGGAACTAATATTTACATAAATGAGGACTTTTCTGCGGGTGTACGTAAAGCCCGAAGCGAACTTATCAAGCATGCTAAACAATTAAATGAAAAGTATCGGCTTCGGTATGATAAGCTTTTCATAGGCGATAAGCAGTTCGTCTTTGATTCACACTCAAACAGTGTTAAAGAAACCTCAGTAAGGCCACGTACTGAAAAAAACTAAGTGAATCCATGCCGTTCTCTGTTTTATGTTTCAATGCGCGAAGTGTTGTAAATAAAAAATCTGATGTTGAAGCAATGCTGATTGAACACAATTCAGATATTATTGCTATTACGGAAACTTGGCTTTCCGACCATATCAGTTCGGACGAGATATTCCCTGACGACTATGTTGTGATTAGGAAGGACAGTGTTGAATACTATGTTGAAGACGACGACTCAGCGCCTGCACGCCCACGCGATTGCTCACGCTTTTTCATTCTTCTCCCAAGCACCATCCAATAAACATCGTCACCTACTTGCTCTCCCTGTACTGTATTCCAAAGTGGGTGGCAGGCTGTTGAATACTATGTTGAAGACGACGACTCAGCGCCTGCACGCCCACGCGATTGCTCACGCTTTTTCATTCTTCTCCCAAGCACCATCCAATAAACATCGTCACCTACTTGCTCTCCCTGTACTGTATTCCAAAGTGGTGCCGTGACCAGGATCCAGAACGCAACAAGTACTGACCGGGAAGACTACAGGGAGCTTGAGCGATGGACCGAACTCAGCTGAACAAAAAGCGCAAGATTCTGCGGAACCAGGTGACGACGATCCAGAACGATCTTGACCGATGAACGGCGGGTGAAGAACCTCAGGACATTACCGAATTGGCAGCACGCATCGACAGGCTACAAAGCCTCAACGCCTCGCTCAAAGAAGTCGATAGTCAGATCGAACCTCTTCTTACTGAAGATGAGTTTGACCAGGAGTTCACGAAGCAGCTGGATTATCAAAACAGATTGGAAATGACCCTCTTCATGGCAAAGGCACACGTCGACGCCCGTAGACGTGCTGTGACCACCTCTGATATCCCTGCTATCGCACATCCACAGGGAGATGCCTCCCCTGCGCGGGTACACACCGTTCAAGCACCACAAACGCAAGCCGCTGTTCGCCTTCCCAAACTAGAAATGCTGAAATTCGACGGCAAACGATGTCACTGGCAGCAATTTTGGAGTCAATTCAATGTGACTATCCACACCAATGCCTCACTCCCTGAGAGTAGCAAGATGCAGTACCTAATGGCTGCACTACAAGGGGAAGCTGCGAACGCCGTGGAAGGTCTACAGTTGACTCCTGGCACTTACGAATCTGCCGTCGAGATTCTCCGCAATCGTTTCGGCAACGATAATCTACTAATTCAAGAACACCTCAAAAGCCTGGCGGATATCGAACCCGTACGTTCGAGCCGACATCTCTACGACTTGCGGAGGCTATATGACACAGTCCAGGCTCACATTCGAGGACTGAACTGCCTTGGCACTACTACAGAGTCTTACTGCTCTATGCTGTACCCGATCTTGCTGAGATCTCTTCCGATGGATATGGCATTGCAATTTAACCGTGTACTTACCGAGAAAACGGTATCAACCGCTTCGACATCAACCGCTTTGACATCAGCCTCTACAGGCACATCGTTTCACAACAACGCGTTGAAGTCATTACTGACCTTCCTAGGAAACGAAGTAAGGCACCGCGAAGAAATCACCCAGCGTACCTTTCAATCTCCTCCCGAACATGACCCCACAAAGACGCCGCACTTTCGCAAATTTAAACCGGCGAATGGTCGTCCAGTGGTCACATTGCAAAACATGGTCAAGGCAGGCAAGGGAAATGAACGCTGCCTCTTTTGCAACATGACAAGCCATGCGATAGCAGATTGTACAAGCACAAAGTCTCTTGCCGAAAAGAAACACGTATTAGCAGAGCAACGCCGATGCTTCAGATGTTGCAAGCCGAATCACGCTGCAAGACATTGTAGAACCCGCCCAAAATGCCACAAATGTGCCGGTCACCACGCAACGACGATGTGCGACCCAGAATATAACTCTCTACCACTTGACTTCCACCGCATATCAGGAGAGTACAACGGCATGACCACGAAACGACAGGTGCTGCGCTCTGTGGCACAAATATATGACCCATTGGGCTTCATCCTTCCGTACACCGTCACCGGAAAGATGCTCCTACAGGAAATCTGGAAGCACGGGTTGGAGTGGGATGCTCCGCTACCAGATGATATCGCTCGTAAATGGGGCGCTTGGCACAACGAGCTCCAGGATCTCAAAGACATTGAAATACCACGTTGTTACTTACCGGACATGAGCACTGAGATCCAGCCACAGCTACACTTTTTCTCTGATGCTAGCCCCGGCGCGTACGGTACCGTTGTTTATCTACGTCTCGGCGGCTGCGCGGACGGATACAAAACACAACTGATCGCAGCAAGATCAAGAATAGCACCAGTGAAGGAGGTTACTCTAGCTCGTATGGAACTACTTGGTGCGCTGATGTCAGCTCGTCTCGCCAGCTACTTGCGGGACAATTTCAAGCTCACCACCTCAGATTTCTTTTGGACAGATTCAATGATTGCTTTGCAATGGATACGAGGGGACGCAAACCGCTGGCCGCAGTTTGTGCGCAACAGGGTCACAGAAATTCAACAGAAGGTAGAGAAAGATCGATGGAGATACGTGGGAACAGAAGCAAATCCAGCCGACTTGTTGACGCGAGGAACAAGTCCCAAGAAATTGCTTCAGTCCAAGCTGTGGTGGAAAGGACCATCATGGCTGGCGCAATCTGATGACAAATGGCCATCTCCTGAAGTCAATGAGATGACACGCACTCACGTTCATAAAGAGCAGGTTGTGCTCCAAACCATCGCACCATCGTGCTCGGATCCAGTGATGGATCTGGGACGATTCAGCAATGTCAATAACCTCCATCGTGTAACAGCGTGGATAATTCGATTCACCAAGAACTCCAGAGGAATAGGTCGGATCAACGGTCCCTTAAGCGCTAGTGAGATTCAACAGGCCGAACGCTACTGGGTAAGGCAAGAACAAGAATCTGCATTCGCGGACGAAATCAGCGCACTCGGAAGCAACAATGCACTTAAGCGAACATCGAAGTTGAAAGATCTAAGGCCATTTATTGACGACGACGGCATCCTCAGGCTTGGAGGACGAATGGGTGGTAGTCGTCAAACATTTTCGGAATGTCATCCAATCATACTGCCAACTCACTCGCATTATGCTCGCCTTTTAATTTTACAGTCCCATCGACAAGTTTTCCACTGCGGAGTGCGTGACACTTTAGTGCAGCTACGCGAAAGGTTCTGGATACTCCGAGCACGCCAACAAGTCAAGCGAATACTACGAGGTTGCGTGACATGCAGAAGAAACGACGCAAGGCATCTGACACAACCTGATGGCCAACTTCCACCTGACAGAGTGACGATGAGTCATCCCTTCGAGGTCACCGGCATCGATTTTGCGGGACCAGTAATGTTGAAGCGAAGGAGGAACTACCACAAGGGCTACATTGTCCTCTTCACTTGTGCCGTCACAAGGGCTGTGCACCTAGAGCTGTGCGAGGACATGTCGGCGATCAAGTTCTTGCAAGCCTTCCGAAGATTTACAGCTCGTAGGGGAATCTGCCAAACCATCTACTCGGACAATGCCTTGACGTTCAAAAAGGTCGCAAGAGAAATTCGGGACATACAGAGGATCTTAACGGACCCACTGGTGCAGGACTATTCTTCACGTAACGGAATCCGCTGGAAATTCATACCGGAGCGCGCACCATGGTGGGGTGGCTTTTATGAAAGACTGATAAGATCCGTAAAATCAGCATTGAGGAAAACCCTGTCCAGGAACGTCGTAGACTTCATCGAAATGCAAACTCTGCTGGCTGAGGTGGAGGCGATGATGAACTCAAGACCTATAACCTTTGTTTACAACGAAAACTCCGAGCCGACACCACTCACTCCAGCAACCATGATAATGGGAAGACGTCTACTCGCACCACCATCGACGGAATCCACCACATCGCGGAACACAATCCATGACGCATCGTCCACGAAGATAAGGGAGACATGGAAAAGACAGCTGCACTACCTCAATGCAGTATGGAATAGGTGGCAGCAAGAATACCTCTCGGAACTACGTTCTGCATACCACTCCAAAGGGACAAACGACTGCGACGTTCGAACCGGAGATTTAGTTCTCGTCAAAGAGCCCAACTGTCCCAGGCTTCAATGGAAAATGGCCCTCGTTGAGAAAGTTTTCACAGGTTCAGATGGACGAGTTAGGGTATGTCTGATTAGGACTCCTGGTAGAACGATACTCAGGAGACCCGTCCAGCACCTCTACAAGCTCGAGTCACAAGAAAAATAGTCGAAATCTTGAAACACTACGTCGTTCTCATCTGTGGGTGGCAGGCTGTTGAATACTATGTTGAAGACGACGACTCAGCGCCTGCACGCCCACGCGATTGCTCACGCTTTTTCATTCTTCTCCCAAGCACCATCCAATAAACATCGTCACCTACTTGCTCTCCCTGTACTGTATTCCAAAGTGTCAATGGACAATGCTAGACAACAAGCACATTGCGGAGAAACGTCTTTCACAAGTCACGAGGCGTCTAACCAAGTCACAAGGGTTAATGGCGAGATACGACGCAGCCATACGTGAATATCTTGTCTCTGGAGTAGCAGAAAAGGTTACCCAGGAAATGGATCAGGCCCAAAATGCAGCACACATATACTACATGCCGCATCACGCAGTCATCAGGGAGGATCGAATAACTACAAAGATGAGGATCGTCTTCGACGCATCCTCTCATGAAGCTGGCACCAGCTCGCTCAATGATAATCTGAACGCGGGCCCCAACCTAAATCCGGATATCATGCCACTACTTATGAACTTCCGCCTTTATCCAGTAGCCTTGGTATCGGATGTACAGAAGGCATTCCTACAGATCGCCATACACGAGGATGACAGAGACGCGCTTAGGTTGCTGTGGTACAGCACCACGCCGGTAGACGGCCAGCTAGTGCCTAACGTTGAAACGTGGCGCATGACTAGGGTGACTTTCGGCACGGCCCCTAGCACGTTCCTCCTGGCAGCCACGTTACAGCACCATATCCAGCGGCACGCCAGTGAGCATCCGAGACTAGCAAGGATACTTGAAAATTCCATTTACGTGGACGACGTCATTTTTGGTGCGGCGAACGAGGAGGAGGCAGAGGAGATGTACACCGAAACCTTACAGCTGTTTGGAAAGGCTTCCATGAAGCTCCAAAAATGGGGTTCGAACAGTTATGCGATGCGCGAGAAGTTTAAGTCAGAACCGGATGCTGTTTTGATTGGAAACACAACGAAAGTACTTGGCATTCCTTGGAACCAGGAGCAGGATACGCTGTCTCTACCACTTGACTTCCACCGCACATCAGGAGAGTACAACGGCATGACCACGAAACGACAGGTGCTGCGCTCTGTGGCACAAATATATGACCCATTGGGCTTCATCCTTCCGTACACCGTCACCGGAAAGATGCTCCTACAGGAAATCTGGAAGCACGGGTTGGAGTGGGATGCTCCGCTACCAGATGATATCGCTCGTAAATGGGGCGCTTGGCACAACGAGCTCCAGGATCTCAAAGACATTGAAATACCACGTTGTTACTTACCGGACATGAGCACTGAGATCCAGCCACAGCTACACTTTTTCTCTGATGCTAGCCCCGGCGCGTACGGTACCGTTGTTTATCTACGTCTCGGCGGCTGCGCGGACGGATACAAAACACAACTGATCGCAGCAAGATCAAGAATAGCACCAGTGAAGGAGGTTACTCTAGCTCGTATGGAACTACTTGGTGCGCTGATGTCAGCTCGTCTCGCCAGCTACTTGCGGGACAATTTCAAGCTCACCACCTCAGATTTCTTTTGGACAGATTCAATGATTGCTTTGCAATGGATACGAGGGGACGCAAACCGCTGGCCGCAGTTTGTGCGCAACAGGGTCACAGAAATTCAACAGAAGGTAGAGAAAGATCGATGGAGATACGTGGGAACAGAAGCAAATCCAGCCGACTTGTTGACGCGAGGAACAAGTCCCAAGAAATTGCTTCAGTCCAAGCTGTGGTGGAAAGGACCATCATGGCTGGCGCAATCTGATGACAAATGGCCATCTCCTGAAGTCAATGAGATGACACGCACTCACGTTCATAAAGAGCAGGTTGTGCTCCAAACCATCGCACCATCGTGCTCGGATCCAGTGATGGATCTGGGACGATTCAGCAATGTCAATAACCTCCATCGTGTAACAGCGTGGATAATTCGATTCACCAAGAACTCCAGAGGAATAGGTCGGATCAACGGTCCCTTAAGCGCTAGTGAGATTCAACAGGCCGAACGCTACTGGGTAAGGCAAGAACAAGAATCTGCATTCGCGGACGAAATCAGCGCACTCGGAAGCAACAATGCACTTAAGCGAACATCGAAGTTGAAAGATCTAAGGCCATTTATTGACGACGACGGCATCCTCAGGCTTGGAGGACGAATGGGTGGTAGTCGTCAAACATTTTCGGAATGTCATCCAATCATACTGCCAACTCACTCGCATTATGCTCGCCTTTTAATTTTACAGTCCCATCGACAAGTTTTCCACTGCGGAGTGCGTGACACTTTAGTGCAGCTACGCGAAAGGTTCTGGATACTCCGAGCACGCCAACAAGTCAAGCGAATACTACGAGGTTGCGTGACATGCAGAAGAAACGACGCAAGGCATCTGACACAACCTGATGGCCAACTTCCACCTGACAGAGTGACGATGAGTCATCCCTTCGAGGTCACCGGCATCGATTTTGCGGGACCAGTAATGTTGAAGCGAAGGAGGAACTACCACAAGGGCTACATTGTCCTCTTCACTTGTGCCGTCACAAGGGCTGTGCACCTAGAGCTGTGCGAGGACATGTCGGCGATCAAGTTCTTGCAAGCCTTCCGAAGATTTACAGCTCGTAGGGGAATCTGCCAAACCATCTACTCGGACAATGCCTTGACGTTCAAAAAGGTCGCAAGAGAAATTCGGGACATACAGAGGATCTTAACGGACCCACTGGTGCAGGACTATTCTTCACGTAACGGAATCCGCTGGAAATTCATACCGGAGCGCGCACCATGGTGGGGTGGCTTTTATGAAAGACTGATAAGATCCGTAAAATCAGCATTGAGGAAAACCCTGTCCAGGAACGTCGTAGACTTCATCGAAATGCAAACTCTGCTGGCTGAGGTGGAGGCGATGATGAACTCAAGACCTATAACCTTTGTTTACAACGAAAACTCCGAGCCGACACCACTCACTCCAGCAACCATGATAATGGGAAGACGTCTACTCGCACCACCATCGACGGAATCCACCACATCGCGGAACACAATCCATGACGCATCGTCCACGAAGATAAGGGAGACATGGAAAAGACAGCTGCACTACCTCAATGCAGTATGGAATAGGTGGCAGCAAGAATACCTCTCGGAACTACGTTCTGCATACCACTCCAAAGGGACAAACGACTGCGACGTTCGAACCGGAGATTTAGTTCTCGTCAAAGAGCCCAACTGTCCCAGGCTTCAATGGAAAATGGCCCTCGTTGAGAAAGTTTTCACAGGTTCAGATGGACGAGTTAGGGTATGTCTGATTAGGACTCCTGGTAGAACGATACTCAGGAGACCCGTCCAGCACCTCTACAAGCTCGAGTCACAAGAAAAATAGTCGAAATCTTGAAACACTACGTCGTTCTCATCTGTGGGTGGCAGGCTGTTGAATACTATGTTGAAGACGACGACTCAGCGCCTGCACGCCCACGCGATTGCTCACGCTTTTTCATTCTTCTCCCAAGCACCATCCAATAAACATCGTCACCTACTTGCTCTCCCTGTACTGTATTCCAAAGTGTCAATGGACAATGCTAGACAACAAGCACATTGCGGAGAAACGTCTTTCACAAGTCACGAGGCGTCTAACCAAGTCACAAGGGTTAATGGCGAGATACGACGCAGCCATACGTGAATATCTTGTCTCTGGAGTAGCAGAAAAGGTTACCCAGGAAATGGATCAGGCCCAAAATGCAGCACACATATACTACATGCCGCATCACGCAGTCATCAGGGAGGATCGAATAACTACAAAGATGAGGATCGTCTTCGACGCATCCTCTCATGAAGCTGGCACCAGCTCGCTCAATGATAATCTGAACGCGGGCCCCAACCTAAATCCGGATATCATGCCACTACTTATGAACTTCCGCCTTTATCCAGTAGCCTTGGTATCGGATGTACAGAAGGCATTCCTACAGATCGCCATACACGAGGATGACAGAGACGCGCTTAGGTTGCTGTGGTACAGCACCACGCCGGTAGACGGCCAGCTAGTGCCTAACGTTGAAACGTGGCGCATGACTAGGGTGACTTTCGGCACGGCCCCTAGCACGTTCCTCCTGGCAGCCACGTTACAGCACCATATCCAGCGGCACGCCAGTGAGCATCCGAGACTAGCAAGGATACTTGAAAATTCCATTTACGTGGACGACGTCATTTTTGGTGCGGCGAACGAGGAGGAGGCAGAGGAGATGTACACCGAAACCTTACAGCTGTTTGGAAAGGCTTCCATGAAGCTCCAAAAATGGGGTTCGAACAGTTATGCGATGCGCGAGAAGTTTAAGTCAGAACCGGATGCTGTTTTGATTGGAAACACAACGAAAGTACTTGGCATTCCTTGGAACCAGGAGCAGGATACGCTGTCTCTACCACTTGACTTCCACCGCACATCAGGAGAGTACAACGGCATGACCACGAAACGACAGGTGCTGCGCTCTGTGGCACAAATATATGACCCATTGGGCTTCATCCTTCCGTACACCGTCACCGGAAAGATGCTCCTACAGGAAATCTGGAAGCACGGGTTGGAGTGGGATGCTCCGCTACCAGATGATATCGCTCGTAAATGGGGCGCTTGGCACAACGAGCTCCAGGATCTCAAAGACATTGAAATACCACGTTGTTACTTACCGGACATGAGCACTGAGATCCAGCCACAGCTACACTTTTTCTCTGATGCTAGCCCCGGCGCGTACGGTACCGTTGTTTATCTACGTCTCGGCGGCTGCGCGGACGGATACAAAACACAACTGATCGCAGCAAGATCAAGAATAGCACCAGTGAAGGAGGTTACTCTAGCTCGTATGGAACTACTTGGTGCGCTGATGTCAGCTCGTCTCGCCAGCTACTTGCGGGACAATTTCAAGCTCACCACCTCAGATTTCTTTTGGACAGATTCAATGATTGCTTTGCAATGGATACGAGGGGACGCAAACCGCTGGCCGCAGTTTGTGCGCAACAGGGTCACAGAAATTCAACAGAAGGTAGAGAAAGATCGATGGAGATACGTGGGAACAGAAGCAAATCCAGCCGACTTGTTGACGCGAGGAACAAGTCCCAAGAAATTGCTTCAGTCCAAGCTGTGGTGGAAAGGACCATCATGGCTGGCGCAATCTGATGACAAATGGCCATCTCCTGAAGTCAATGAGATGACACGCACTCACGTTCATAAAGAGCAGGTTGTGCTCCAAACCATCGCACCATCGTGCTCGGATCCAGTGATGGATCTGGGACGATTCAGCAATGTCAATAACCTCCATCGTGTAACAGCGTGGATAATTCGATTCACCAAGAACTCCAGAGGAATAGGTCGGATCAACGGTCCCTTAAGCGCTAGTGAGATTCAACAGGCCGAACGCTACTGGGTAAGGCAAGAACAAGAATCTGCATTCGCGGACGAAATCAGCGCACTCGGAAGCAACAATGCACTTAAGCGAACATCGAAGTTGAAAGATCTAAGGCCATTTATTGACGACGACGGCATCCTCAGGCTTGGAGGACGAATGGGTGGTAGTCGTCAAACATTTTCGGAATGTCATCCAATCATACTGCCAACTCACTCGCATTATGCTCGCCTTTTAATTTTACAGTCCCATCGACAAGTTTTCCACTGCGGAGTGCGTGACACTTTAGTGCAGCTACGCGAAAGGTTCTGGATACTCCGAGCACGCCAACAAGTCAAGCGAATACTACGAGGTTGCGTGACATGCAGAAGAAACGACGCAAGGCATCTGACACAACCTGATGGCCAACTTCCACCTGACAGAGTGACGATGAGTCATCCCTTCGAGGTCACCGGCATCGATTTTGCGGGACCAGTAATGTTGAAGCGAAGGAGGAACTACCACAAGGGCTACATTGTCCTCTTCACTTGTGCCGTCACAAGGGCTGTGCACCTAGAGCTGTGCGAGGACATGTCGGCGATCAAGTTCTTGCAAGCCTTCCGAAGATTTACAGCTCGTAGGGGAATCTGCCAAACCATCTACTCGGACAATGCCTTGACGTTCAAAAAGGTCGCAAGAGAAATTCGGGACATACAGAGGATCTTAACGGACCCACTGGTGCAGGACTATTCTTCACGTAACGGAATCCGCTGGAAATTCATACCGGAGCGCGCACCATGGTGGGGTGGCTTTTATGAAAGACTGATAAGATCCGTAAAATCAGCATTGAGGAAAACCCTGTCCAGGAACGTCGTAGACTTCATCGAAATGCAAACTCTGCTGGCTGAGGTGGAGGCGATGATGAACTCAAGACCTATAACCTTTGTTTACAACGAAAACTCCGAGCCGACACCACTCACTCCAGCAACCATGATAATGGGAAGACGTCTACTCGCACCACCATCGACGGAATCCACCACATCGCGGAACACAATCCATGACTCATCGTCCACGAAGATAAGGGAGACATGGAAAAGACAGCTGCACTACCTCAATACAGTATGGAATAGGTGGCAGCAAGAATACCTCTCGGAACTACGTTCTGCATACCACTCCAAAGGGACAAACGACTGCGACGTTCGAACCGGAGATTTAGTTCTCGTCAAAGAGCCCAACTGTCCCAGGCTTCAATGGAAAATGGCCCTCGTTGAGAAAGTTTTCACAGGTTCAGATGGACGAGTTAGGGTATGTCTGATTAGGACTCCTGGTAGAACGATACTCAGGAGACCCGTCCAGCACCTCTACAAGCTCGAGTCACAAGAAAAATAGTCGAAATCTTGAAACACTACGTCGTTCTCATCTGTGGGTGGCAGGCTGTTGAATACTATGTTGAAGACGACGACTCAGCGCCTGCACGCCCACGCGATTGCTCACGCTTTTTCATTCTTCTCCCAAGCACCATCCAATAAACATCGTCACCTACTTGCTCTCCCTGTACTGTATTCCAAAGACAGGTCATCCCGAGGAGGGGGTGTTGCACTGTTGGTTAAGAAAAATTTAGAATTTATTGTCCTCCCTCCTACTAGTCTAGAAAGTGCTTGGTGTAGATTAAACACAGCAATTGGAAATGTAATTATAGGAGTTGTTTATAGGCCCCCTAACGCCGCTCCATCTGTGTTAGAGACGCTCAATGACTACCTAAGTGACTTAATCAAAAATAATCAGAAGATAATTGTATGCGGTGATTTTAACCTGGAAGGTGTAGACTGGAATAACCTTACCAGAGGTACTTGTAGGGACAGACACAGTGCTGATGTATTAATTGACATTGCTTTCAAACATAATCTGCAACAAGTAGTGTCTGACCCTACGAGAGTTACATCAGCCACATCTTCCTTGCTTGACCTGATGTTCGTTAATCCAACCATGATGGATTTCCGATGTGACATTATCGAAGGCATATCTGATCACAAGGCTGTCCTGCTTAATTGTTCTTTGGTATTACATAGGAGGCCAGATAAGTATGTAACTTTTCATGATTTTGGAACAGCCGACGACACTGCAATTATTGACCATCTAGCCTTAGAATTTGACAGATTTTCTACAATGGTAGTTGTACTCGACAGCGATGAGGTTTGGTCGATATTCATTGGTATAGTGAAGTTCTGTTTGCAGTCTTATGTTCCTTTGAAGAGGAAGCGAACAGGCAGAAGGAGGCCATGGGTTACGCGTGAGATTATCCATCTTAAGCGTCGCATAAATAGGCGTACTAAAAGGGGTCACGCTGATACCGTAGTTATACGAGAGCTGAGGAAAAAGCTCCGCAACACGCTTAGGGCTAATAGACATACATTCCTTAACAGTACCTTGCGGGACTTTATGGTTAGTTCCCCACAAAAGTTCTGGCGTTATCTCACTCCTAACAGGAGAAGCATGAATCAAATACCTGCGAGTAGGACCCTCACTGCAGATTCCTTCAATGACCACTTCGTCTCAGTGTACTCTGTTGACGACAACAGTAGCCCATCGCATGTCAACGACAAAGAAATCCCTCAAATCCCTGATGTGTCTTTTAATTCGCCTGGTATTTTGTCCCTCCTGCTCAGCCTAGATACGAAAAAGAGCGAAGGGCCTGACGGTATCCCAAATGCCTTTTTAAAGCGCTATGCGGAGTGGATATCACTTTATTTAGAGTTAATATTCCGGAAGGTATACGATTCAGGACAAATTCCTCGTGCTTGGAAGTTAGCAAAGATAATACCAGTTCCAAAAAAATCTGAAGCGTTATCAGTCAATGATTATCGGCCTATTTCATTGCTGTCTAGTTGTTCGAAGATTTTTGAGCACATAGTATACTGTCATTTGTCTGGTTTCTTAGAAGAACATTCTGTGTTAAGCAGACTTCAGTATGGTTTTCGAAAGCGTTCTTCAACAACTTACCAACTCATCGAGTTTGTACATGATATTGCGATGTCTATTAATTCCTCTAAAGAGATGGACGTGATTTTTCTAGACCTGGAGAAAGCGTTCGACAGAGTGTCGCACTCAAAGCTACTCCTCAAACTTCGCTCCGTTTTTAAAAATAGTAAACTCATATCATGCCTAGAATCATACCTCACTGAAAGGCGGCAATTCGTATATTTTGATGGTTCACGTTCTCGTACGTCTACTGTAAGTTCCGGAGTCCCTCAAGCATCAGTCCTTGGGCCCTTGTTCTTCCTCCTATATATAAATGATTTGCCAAACGTAGTTTCCGTTGATATCAAGCTTTTCGCAGACGATTGCGTGCTGTATAAAGAGATAAGCTCACATCAAGACCAAGAATGCCTACAATCTTCTCTTGACTCTGTAAAAAATTGGTGCGATTCTTGGCAGATGTCCATTAACACACAAAAAAGCGTCCACATGAAGATAACAGCGAAAAAGAAAAATGTCTTTCCCTTCACGTATTCCGTCAGTGGGCGGCCTCTACAGAAGGTCGGTAAACACAAGTACCTAGGCCTTACAATTAGCGAGGATCTGAAATGGGATCAACACATAGCTGAAGTCATTAGTAGGGCCAGTAGAAAGCTTTACATGCTGAGGAGAAATCTTAGTAATGCCGATCGGCAGGTAAGGCTTACTGCTTATGAAACACTAGTACGTTCCATTATTGACTATGGGTCTCTCGTCTGGTTCCCAGAGATAGGAGCAAAGATAAAAGAACTTGAGCTAATTCAAAGGAAAGCAATCCGGTTTGTAAATAACAAATATTCTCGTTTCGATTCTCCAACTCGTATGCTCCAAGAGGCAGGAATCTTGAGCCTCCATGCTAGGAACAAAATACAACGTCTTAAACTCCTTTGGTCCATACTTAATGACGAGACTTGTATTGCAAAACGCAAGTATCTAACATTATCTAACGTTGGCAGTCGTCGCACTAAGCACACTAAACACTTGGTGCAATACCGCTTTAGGACCAACTGCTTGCGGCATTCTTTTTTCCCCAAAACCATTGATGACTGGAATAGCTTGCCACAGGTAGCTATTGACTGCGGCACTCTCACCTCTTTTGTAGCATGCATCACTGAACTCCTTCGGGAGCCATGATTATGTCCATCCTTTCGTCTTGTATTTATTTTATTTTCAGTGCATTTATTTCCTCTTGGTACCTATTTAGTATATGGGCAGTGCACAGCCCTCGGTTGTTTTTGTAATTTAGAGATGTAGTTTAGTGTTGTATTTGTATGTCCCTCCTTCTATGGCGCTTGCGCCAGAAGTATTATAAATAAAATAAATATCACTGTAGGATTTCAGGTGACATATGTCAGCGGGCAATCCATTCCAGTTTGAAACTGTTCTAGGTATAAAGGAGAACTTGAAGATGTCGGTCCTGCACTTAGGTTCCTTTAAGGATAAAGCATGACGGTCACGAAGCACTAGATGATCCTGCAAGTTGACCATTCTTTTATTTTTTTTAGTTTTTTTGGACCAGTTTTTTATTCTGCCTTGAATTTGACCATGAAGTATCAAGTATAGGAATTTCAGCCTCTCGCTCATACTCCGGACCTCAATGGTTTTCAAGTCCGCCCACCCACACATGGCCGTCAGGGAATCCAACCTGCTATATCTATTATAAATAAACAGGACAGCGATACGTTGTAGTTTTTCCAGCTCCGCCTTCAGACTTGCAGTGTATGGATCTCAGACGACCTTGGCGTACATAATAAGTGGTAGGACCAGATAATTGTAGGACAGCAATCGCACTTCAGCTGTGGCTAAGCGTAATGTCCTCCTAAGGTAGAATAAACGAGTCCTAGCTTTGGAGGCAATATAATGGACATGCCCATTCCACCTCAAGTCAGACATGATAACCACGCCCAAATATTTATACCGGTCCACATTCTGGATTTGGTTCCCCTTAAGAAAATAATACGTCTGCGAGACAGATTTTTTTCGGGTTACTGACATACACACAGTTCTGTTAATGTTCAGTGTCATTTGCCAGTTCTCACACCACTCGTCGATCTTATTTAGACTGCTTTGTAAGGCATTTCTGTCGCTTTCTGAATGAATTTCCTGGTACAGTATACAGTCATCAGCAAACACGCAGGCTCTACAGCCTATCTTAAGTAGGAGATCGTTCACGTAAATCAGAAACAATAAGGGGCCGAGTACAGATCCCTGTAATACCCCAGATAACACCGGTCTACAAGGAGACTTGTGGCCATCAAATCCCGGAACCGACTTCGTTCATGAAGGTAATTTCGAAACAGGGCTACGATCTTAGAGTTAGGAATAATTGCTTCAAGTTTCTCGACCAATTTTTTTATGAGATACACGATCGAACGCCTTTGAAAAATCTAAAAATAGCACAACCGTTTGTACACCTCTGTCAGCCGCTGATGTTAGGTCATATACGAATTCTGACAGGGCAGTAATAGTCGAGTATCCGCTGCGGAAACCATGTTGCAGGGGTCTAAGCAGCAAGTTTTGTTCGAGATATGTGGTAACGTGTTTGGAAATCACATGTTCAAAGAGCTTGCAGCAACATGACAACAGCCATACTGGGCGATAGTTTGACACCGAAGACGGGCAACCGGATTTAAATATGGGAGCAACCCGTGCACACTTCCATTCACTCGGAACCATGGCGTTTTGATATGACATTTGAAAGATAACGTGAAGATACGGAGCGACCCATTCTGCGTACCGTCTCAAAAACTCGTTAGGTATTCTATCAGGCCCTGGGGATTTCTTGATATGCATGGTTCTAAGTAGCTTCTTTATGCCATCCAAATCAAAGACTACATCGGTCATATCTGGCAAGGGGGCACCATGTTTTTCAACCACTATATATTTCCCGTTATCAGGTACAAAGATAGACTGAAAATATAGATTAAAAGAATTCGCCGCAAGCTCAGGAGTAAGCGGAACACCATTTTCCACAATGTACTTAGGTGCATTATTCCTTGCCACTATAGAACGCCAGAATTTTTGCGGAGCTGAGCCAATTAATGATGGTAGTGTCTGTGAATAGTATCTTCTTTTGGCTTCTTTTAGTAACTTTTTCAACTGCCTTGTTAAGGCCGCAAGCGCTGATGGATCGCTCCGCCTTCGAGCCCTGCCTATTCGGCGTTTCATGTGAACTATATTACGCGTAATCCATGGTCTACGAACGTTTACTCTACGAGTTTTCATAGGCACATGTCTCTCCATACTCAAACGTACCACATTAGCAAGATATCTCCACAGTTCACTGACATCTACCGTCATATTGCATACTCCATTAAAATCGTCGAAATACTTCTTCAACATATCTAAAATTGAAACATCATCTGCTCTTGAGAAATTGCGGAAACTCTGTACTTTATACCCAGTACGACTAGTTGCCCCCCAAATTCCCTTAACGGTGACCATTTTGTGGTCAGGAAGTCCTTCAACAACATCACACTCCCACTGACACTCAGACAATCTCTTTGATAGGAATACCAAATCAAGCACAGATGCGGCATTTCCCAGCACTCTAGTGCATTGATGAACCACTTCTGTCAGGTCATAGGCAAAAGCAATATTGAATAAAGCCCTTTCATTTCTAGAATCGCCCGCAGTAATGACCAATGTTCCCCAGTCTATATAAGGCAGGTTAAAGTCCCCCGCAATAATCACTCTTGATGACATACCGACATTTGTGGTCATATAATTGTACAGGGCATCCAGAAAAGAAATTGGAGCACTTGGTGACCTATATACTGCACCGATTATGAGGTTCATGCCGTTAACTATAACACTGCAGAAAATACACTCAATATCGAGAGACTGCATCGGGAAAGCATTGATACCTTTCTTTACAATTAATGCGACTCCTCCCTCCCTGCCGTCCCTATCCTTTCTAAAAATTGTGTAATCATCAGGGAACAATTCACTATGTTGGATGTCCTCCCGAAGCCATATCTCAGTTAAAATTACCACATCAGGCTCGTAAGACATCAAAGTAGCCTCTAATTCCACCGTTTTGTTAACTAAACGCCTGGTGTTTATATTAAGAAGCACAAAATTTCGTTGTAATGCTTTTTTGCCTCTATTTTTGAGTCATTTGTCACCTTACAGATTCCTTGCAGTTATTTCCTCGCGTCTACCTAATTTCTCATTCCAAACGTAAACAGAGGAGTTTATAAATAGTCAATCAAACCTCAGCTGAAGTTTAACACCCCTTTCGATCTTGTGCGATTCTATAATTAGTCCCTTTGAGTTTATGAGCATTTTTCAAAATGTCAGTTTTCTCGCGAAAATTGTTTACACACAAGATAACAGGGCGGGGCTTATTAATATCTTTTCTATCGCTGCCAAGCCTGTGACATCTTTCCAGGCTGCTTATCTGTACATCAAGTATGTCTGAGAAGATATCCTTACAGACCCGTTTTGCCAACAGCTCTTGTGTTTCGTGCTCTATTTCCTGCAGTCTGTGTACCAACAGGTTGTCACGTCTATACTTCTGTTTTCTAAGTCGTCAATTTTAAGTTCCAGCGTGGTGTGCTTTACCGTGATATCCTCCAATACGTAACACACACTGTGATAGCTGGAAGTCTAACGAATACCAACATTAGACCATGGGTTCCTGTTGGAGCAGTGTTTAATGTGCGACTGCCGCGGTCAGCTGAGAAACAGCTGATTGCCAGCTGAAGAATGCAGCATGTCACGCGGCTCATTGTCCATCTTCCGTAACGTCGTCGTCATCTTCTACAGACACCACCCAAGCAGCACAATGTACTGGAAGTCGAGTGCATTAGGGGTGGACGGTATGTGTCTTATCGATGTTCTCTAGTTTCATGAATCTGTTCAAGGCCTTTCATCTACCCGTCCACCCCTATTGCACTCGACTTTCAGTGCATTTTGCCGTTTGGGCCATCTATTTTAGCTTGCATCGGCTTTATATCATTTGTGAGGGCTTCAATCTTATCTAATCTTGCATTGATTCCCTTTAAGGTTTCACGAACAGTGTGCTGAGTCACATCAGTGTTAGTCAGTTGCACAGTGATATGTGACATGAATTTGCCCGCATCCTTCTGCCTAGCCTTCATTTCAGTAATATCTTTAGCAATTGCGTCTTGTTTTTCTAACATCTGCAAAAGCAGACCAGTAGACTCAGCTTTTTGCCTTTGCTGCTCCGGTTTTAGCCTCGTCATTGGGTACGGGATTTTGTTCAACGTCACCAGACAACAGTAACAGCGATGATATTATGTCCATCAAATCGCGAGATAATACAACATATTTGTGTGGGCACAGCAAAAGCAGTAAATATTGATCGTCACTTCTCCAAGAAATCCGACCAAGTCGACATTCTGAATTCGCATGTCATTTTGTAATTATAAGCGTACAAGTGATGGTCTCAGAGGGGGATATAGGGGGATATATTGCGTGTGGCCTGGCAGCATAGATAGGGAAAAGTCCGGAATCTTCAGACGAGCGATGCGCGACCGTAGGACAAGACAATGTTAGCGGTAACGGGTGCAGTGGAGCAGCAAGTGCGGGATGTCTCCTTCGACATGACAGGTGAGGCACTTGGGTGTCGAAAGGTGGTCCATCGTAAACAGGAGCTGTGGAGTACGCGCCACATTCAGTCGAAACCTGTGGAGCAAGGACTCTTCTTCCCTGGGGTAGCGGCCTACTACTGTGTAGGTCATTGTAGGGTCAATTTGAGCGCAGAAAAGGGTTAGTCCTGGCAGCGTCTTGAAAAAAGGTCAGAGAGTACTTCTGCAGTACCGGTGAATGGCTAGCCGACGGGCAGACCGCGTAAGCAGGACAGAAGTGGGAGACCCAGTTGCACGAAAACTCCTGGCCGCAGAATCGGCAAGGGCATTTCCCGAGATGCCGAGAAATGGATTTATATCTATGCTAACCGTTATCGAAGCTACAGAAGTAGGGCATCCAGCCCTTAGAAAAAAAAAATGTAATGATTTTTTGTTGAAAGGTCAATGACTTTTGACGCCAGTCTCATCAGAATTTCTGATGAACATATGTTTAAATTTGGCCTGTCTTTCCTGATGCAAACTTAATGATTTCTCACGGTTTATGATCGCTTTCTGGAAAGTTTTCAATTATCTCCTACGTAATAAATTTCCTAATTACCATATAATAGCTTCCTGATTAGTCTACGCACATTTCTGATCGCTTTATGTTGTGTGGCGATGTAGCCTACACTGCATGTGTTCCTGACATGTCTTCTGTGTAGCTGCTGAAGTCAACACATGAGTAACAGCAGAGGAAACATGTCACAGCCGATCAGAAACACACTGCAAATTGCTCACACATAATGTGCCAAATTTAGGAATGATGACATGAGCTCCGAAATACTCACGAGACAGGATAGTGGATGTGTACTGTTGATTTGGTTGTTTATACGTGGCTACTGCTCAGTTCTAGACGAGTAAGTAAAAAAAAAAGAAAAATTCTGCCGCATCCAGTATCCTGCAAAACAAAAGAGCACTGATATGTCGGTGCATTGTAACAATCACTTTTGACATTCACATTTTAGCATAGTGAGCGTGGCCTGTTTACGGTAGCCAGAAGTCTGCAGCAGAAGTATATACTGCAAAACAAAAGCAACCTTTAGTATAACGAACGAAGTGCAAACATATCCTATATCATGTGATGGAGCACTCTAATCATATCGAAGTGATGTTACATCTTGGGCAGAAATGTTTGAGAATTCCAATTTTTGGAATTCAGCGTGAAAACCTTGTGCTGTATACCTGCATATTAATTGAAATTTGCTTTATTGAGTGAGAATCAGACCTGCACATAGATGTTAACACGTATTCTGAGACAATATGATATAAGGCTTGTAGAAGGAACTAAAAGAGTTGGTTATATTGCAACACATTCAAACAAACCCAATCTTTGTTTCACGTGTTTGTTTCAATATCCTTGACTGACCTCACCCAATCAGGAGTTTTGAACACTGTATAAAGGGGCAGGTATGGATGTGAAGTGTTTACCTAACTGGTATTTCATTTGGTGCTTTGAAGCGGCAGAAACAAGAGTCCGGCCCTACTTCTTTTAAAGGAGCACTAAAATCCAAAAACACGATCATTTCAAATTACCCCATGTAACACACAGTGCGCTAGTATACGTCTCAAAATGGGCTAACTTGAGACTTTAGGGATACCGATCAATTTAGATGTCTATAGGATTCGCCCATATCGCTATACATTGTTTAGACGCCTAAGAAGGAGTGGTCTACGAGACATGCCCCACATATTTCGCGACAGACTTCTACCGTTAGACGTCTGAAAGCAGGTCACAGGTTGGCCATATTTAGACTTGCATCACAAATTTCTGCAACCACTTTTACAGGAGCTCTAACACTGCGTTGCAGCTGTGCTCTGAGAAAAAAAATCGAGGTAGTTTGTTTTTGCTGCGGTCTTGACAGAGCGACTAGAAACCGTGTGCCTTGCAACCGCGAGGTTCAACGTGATTACATTAAATTTTTATTTGCACTGAGTCCATAAACAGCCTAATAAAGTTACAGTTAAAGAATAAAGTTAAAGATCGTTAAAAGCAGGCAAAAGAAAATACGACTCCGCAAGAGCGCTGCAATGAGACGAACCAGCGCAACCAGGGTAGTGAACATGTAGTATATTTCTATTGTCTGGAAAAACTCACTTACCTCTAGCGTTGGGCCAATCGTTGGACAACGGTTGATTAGCTTTTTTCCCTGTTTTTTTTTTGTCTCCCGGGGTGATCTGTGACGCTGGCCGTGCTTTCCCTGTCTCATCTGTTCTCTCCCTTTGCCCCGCTTTGGCGTTTCTGGATGGTTGTGGATTTGCGTTCGCGTCGAGTGAAATAAACAACAAAATGCGGAAGCGTTGGCTGTTTCTGTTACACCAAAGTGCTTTATATTTCGGGATAGGTATTTGCAAAACACAAACTGCAGTAGGCTGTAGCTGTGCAAAACAAGAACTTGATACGAACATTGTTTCTGAAGTTCGAGTGATATGCCGAAGCAACTCTGCATTCACTGATGGGTGATGTGTCACGTGGAAGATTTCACAGTAGAATAACAGTATATTGGCTGCACAGGCACACACATTCCGAGATCCGGCATGACAGACAACATGTCCATATCCCTTTGTTGCTTGTGTAGGCGTCTGGTTGACCCATCACAAAGGAACTTGTGCAGCTGCTATGCCGAAAGATGATGCTCCAACCACTCTAGAAAGATAGATAGCGCTCAGAAAGAAAGATAGCCAAAAGATAGCGCTCAGAAACGTGAAAACCAAAAATTATACCTGCCATAATGCTGCGCATATGCCAAAATTGTGGTGCATTGCTATGCTAAGCGGCAGAATGGCATAGGAAGTGACTTGCCTGTCATCGAGTGGGTAGTGGAAAATGGCAGTATTGGTCCTTCTTGAGTCGTTGTCGCACCAAGCGAGGGAAGCAGAACTAGCTGCCTTCCACTTATCTATCACTGAACTGACCTGCAAAAGTATCCATGAGGAACATCCATGTGAACGCATGTGGACAAAGACAACATGTTAGGGAAGGACACTAAAAATTATCTACAGGGGTACCGGCATAGCTGCTTTGCTTGCGTCCATGCTGCACTCACCATATCTCGAAACTTTACGGCAAGTTGGGCACCGCTGACACGGCGTCACCGGCTTGAGCACGCGAAGGAAAGTTCACAATTTCAAACCAACCAATGAGCGCTGGCGTACCGGGGGAACGGCCTCAGGAGAAAATGGGCTCGTGACGGTTGAGAACTCGCGCTTTGACGTAAAAATTATGACGTTTCATGATGTTTGATTACGCGAAAAGCTCACAGCGCCTCACATTAGTCCGCAAGTGAACTCGCGAGTTTCATCCCCTTGGCGCAACGGTATGGTAACAGTGCAACTATCAGTGTTCAAAAATTTGTTCGCCCGCGTTCGGTGTGTTGTTGGGAGCTCACGGCTCGATGCATAAGTGTTTCGACGTTTAGTAAGTTTATTTCTTGCCCAGCGTCGTGCGTATTTTTTCTTGCAATCCTTAGGTGAACGAGGCAGTTCCGACATCATGTTCAATGCAACGAACGACGGCATTAAAGGGACTATCGCATCCGTCCCGGTTGATTCCGAAACTATAGCGCCGTTTTACTCGTCGTTCGTCGCCAACAATTACACAAAAAGTCCGACACGAAGAAGTGGAGTAGTTTCTGTGCAGTTTGATGGAAAACATAGCCGTAGCAGACGACGGACGTTGAGGATTTTCTGGTATTCCCTCTCCGGAAACGTCACGCAGCCGCACCAATCAGGGAGCGACTGTCGGGACGTCGTCTGCCTGGGAAACCGCGTAGAGCCTAGCTGTGATCATGTCGGACGTCGAAAGCGTAAGTTTTTCCTCGTCTCTGCTGGATGAATTCAGTGAGGACAGCTGGGACGACGTGGTGTCAGACGATGATCCGTATTCAACGGACCCACTTCCGCTTCATCCTGCGATCAACAGGGATGCAGTTGTTCGCGAAGTCACGCAAAACGATGACTTTCGATAAGTCAGATTATCACATTGTACGCATCGCACCCACTGCAATTACACTACCAACCGATTGTTGGACTGGTACTTGAAAAACGACAGGTGTCTGTGCGGCGTCTGCAGTCCGGAGCAAGCAGACGAATACTTGTGCTGCACCTCACTGAGCCAGGTTGCAGCTCTGTGTGACAGTGCTGGCCTGCAGTGCATCACCGAGCACCGTCTGTTCCACGGCTTCTGTCTGCGGAGGCGAACTGCTGGCGGTGAATGCACGCCAGTGCTGCCGCTACGACTATCGGCGGCTGTTGGATCCGACAGACAACAGGTATGTCGTTTCCTAGGGCGGGTACGGTAATAGTACCTTACAGCAACCACAGCTGTATTTTAACCGATATGTAGGAGTTTCATCTTTTAATGCAACCTTATAATGCAACCTTTTAATGCAATGTTCTATAGATATGTTGGAATATACTAGGATATTTGCGGTTGTCTTTTGGTCACCTCTTATGTATGTGAGTTGGTCATCCTTTTTTGCTGCAGCATCGCTGAAATTGACTGGCCTTATCTTTACATAGGTGTCTGAGGTTCACAGCCTATTCTATATTTGCCAATTGGGTCTGGGGCTACCTCGGACCTAGAAATAGGCGACAAATTCCAGGCTGCGCTGTGCGAGCGATTCGAAGAGAGCACCCGTCGCCTTCATACCAAGGGTTTCTTTCTTAAGAATGGTATGTTTTCAGTATACATATATTATATGCATCTGCTGGCTGATTCCCTTTTCATGGTTATACCTTCATATTAACAAGGCTGTATACTTCAGTGAACATAAAAGGAGTAGGTAAGCTAGATGGTGTCGACCTGATATTATTGCCGTGAGTGTACATTCCTGTACATTTATCACACTGTAAGGCTTCAAAGCCACATACCTTACTTCTTTTTTTTAAACATCTAACTCATTAAGCTAATGCTCATAAAAATATCATGTACCTTTTTTCAAATGTGATGAAAATCAAGAGCCACAAGCTGCCGTGTCGAAAGCAGTACATGCACCACACATACCGAAAAACCTCCCGGATGGCACGAATATAAATTCTTTCGTGTTTTTCGTTTTAATATTTCTTTTGCATAACAAAATGCTACAGTGGTATTTAATATTCATGCACAGATGGTGATGATACTGTTGTTCACAATTTCAGTAGATTCCAGGCTGCTGTCTTCTCAGAACTGCCCATGTGCTGGAATAAAAAAAATGTTAACTTGGTTATAATAAAATATAGTTTTGCAATTCAGCATATCCATAAGACTTCTTTTCGTACAATAGGTACTGCTTAAAGGGGCTGCCGCATCCGTCCCAATTGATTGTGCCACTGCAGTGACATTTTTTTCTACGTTGCTCACTGACAATCACGTGGGCAAGAGCGGATGACGGATATTAGAGTATTTCAAAATTCCTTCTCTGAAAATTGGAGCAAACGTCACACACACAAGGCTCATAGCTGCTGAGAGTGACAAATTTGTCTTCAGCTGTTTATGGAAGTGAATTTTGGCCAAGTTAACTGTTAAGCGACGACTAACGTACACACATGGATGCGATTGTCCCTTTAATGATTTTAGTGATGCAGTTATCAAAATAGGTTTGAGAATTAATATGCAATGTCATATGAGGTGGGTTGATCTACAAGCAACGCTTGTCTTTGCGTAAAGCATTGGTTGGCCCTGAAGAGGGCCGTTTGTGATGTCATATGTCAAGATGGCCAGCTGTCCATGGTCCTCAGCCGGTGTGGACATGGCCTACTTTCCCTTCTGGAACCTACATGTAAAATCCAGAATAGAGTTAAGTCATCAGGAGCAAGCAGCCCTTACAAAAATGAGCTTTGAACTTGTATTGATGGCTTGTTGAAATCCTTCTGCGTCAACAAAGACTCAGTTGCTTTTCAAGGTCTACTGAGTTCCTTCAAAAGGACGTCATCAGAAATTTTGTTGAACAAGTTCAACAGAGATTCCACTGCAGAGTTCCTGTTGTTTTTCTGATGAGATCACGGGAAAACGGGAAACACCAATTCCCAACGTGCGCCAACGTAAAGGCTTCGGGCTTGACTTGGCTTCTTCCGGCTTGAGTGCCACGGCCTATCCCTAATACAATATGAAATCCGCAGCCTCGCATTTGTCGTTGTGTTGTGTAAATGGAAGGTTGATGATCGGCATATGTCGGCACAGTTCCCTTAGAAGTCGGCCCAGGACGCATATTCCCCCGGGGCGTCAGTCGTGACGTTGCCCACATACGTGAGGCCGACAACGGCAAGCCCTATCACCACCTGATGATCGGCGGCGTCTTCAATCTGCGGAAATCTGGTAATCTACGTCCTGTCGAACGGTTCGCTAACTGGCATCATGTCGCATGTGTTGATCAAATGGCTTTCCGAGAACAAGTGGGACGTCTACCCCGTACGGTCCATTACTGATCCCGCAATTGCATACCTGCAGCAGTTCCTGTCTTCCAGTTCATATCCAGGTGAATGTCAACAGAAATTCACTCATCTCGAGCTCAACAGAATTCCCAGAAGCACACGGTGGCCACTTTTCAATACAACACAGTAAGAACTCAACAGCTCCATCGTTAGGAACTCAGTTGCTTTTCATCTGAAACTATGTATGGTACATTGAGTGAAGTCGATAGAGTTCCAGTTGACACTCAACTGCAATTTTTATAAGGGAGGTTGGGTGCAACTTGGTAGAACCAATATTTTGCGTACCGTGTTTGGTGTTGTTCCACAGCTTGCCTAAGAGTTGGCTTCTCGCCATATGAGTAGTAGGCAGCTATTACACGCAACGACGTCCTTTTTCTAATCCAATTCCAGGAATTCCTGTTCTAATCCAATTGTAATCCAATTCTAAGCCAAAATCCACTTTTAAGCCAACAAAATCCAGTTCTAAGCCAATCCAATCCAGTTGGAATCCAACACAAGCCAAATCCAAAGCCATCTGACTGGTCGCCATTAGCTCCGCCCACTTCACGTTGATTGGCCCACGCTAAGCCTACTGATCACTGATTGGTTGACCATAGCTCTGCTGCTTTATGCTAATTAGCCGGCTCGGCTACACCCACTTCACGCTGATTGGCCCACGCTAAGGCTACTGATCGTTGATTGGTTTACCGTAGCTCCACCCCTTTATGCTAATTACTTGGCTCCCCCCACTTCATGCTGATTGGCCCACGCTAAACCTACTGGTCCTTGATTGGTTCCTCATAGCGCTGCCCCTTTATGCTAATTACTTTGACTCCGCCCACTTTACGCTGATTGGCGCACGCTGATCCTCTATGCTAATTAGCCAGCTCCGCTGATTGGTCCGCGCTAAGCCTACTCACCCCCGATTGCTCCTCTTCTCCACAGACTTCTAAGGCCCACCCGATTGGCCCGCGCTAAGCCCACCATAATGGCTAGCAGCTCCTGATTGGCCTACTGAACATAGCCTTCACCAGCGCCCGCCAGATGGTGCGCGGATCGCTCGGCGGTGGCTTCAGATGGTTCTAACCCAATCGGGTGTCTCATACGTTGACACCTCGTGCCACCAGATGGCGCGACTCAGGGGCATCAACTCCGCGCGGTTCCGCTTCGAGGCGTCACATGAGCGAGAGAACTTCGTCGAGATGTGCTGCCACATATTGCGCTCCCGTATCACCGCAAACAAGTTGCGGGAAATCATACGCGCAATCTTGGACGAGTACCTGTCGGCTTACAGGGAGCAATCACTGCGCGAGCTTCAGGTACTATGTCAGGAAGAAATAAGAGTCCTGGAGACGATCATCAGTCGCTCTAGGAGCTATGGATGAAAATAAAGATGCATCACACCTCGCTACACAGTCTGCTCAAGTTATTCCACGATGCGCATGCAGTTCCAGCACCCCGCTCAAATTCTCATCTCCGGTGCGTCCATGTGTGGGAAGATGGTGCTCACGCAGAATATAATGAGACACCCCGAATTATTTAGCATTCCACCGCAGAAGATACTCTACGTACGAAAGTATGCAGTAGTTGTGGATCTGCACGCGCAAACACCTCCCTCTCGTAGCCTGCGAACGGGTATTTTACCGCACGCCCGGCAGTTCCTGTCTACGCCCGCGAAATGATGGCCGATCTTAGAAGACATCTCACGCTCCTCAAAGTATTGGCCACCAGCAAACCGACGCACCGCGCAGAGTTACTTAAAGAGCTCAGCTGCGACGACATTCGAATCCTTTCGGAAATCTGTCTGAACATTCTACGCGGAAATATCCCACTTTCGACGGAACTTCATAAAAACCTGAAGAAACACAAACAAATCCTCCGCTTCCTCGCTTACAAGTCACTTCATAAGTGCTCCCGACAGTTGAAGAAATATATTAGGGGACAACGAGGTGGTCTCATTCCCATACTTCCACTGCTCCTCTCAGGGGTATCAAGTCTCGTGGCGGGAGTCGCCGGGCAAGCGATATCCAAAGCCATCGGTCATGGCTCATAGAATAGAAATAGGTGAAGTTCTGAAATCGAACGATTCGGACGATGTAAAAGTGGGCAAAATACTGGAAGCCCTCTATTACTTGCTGAAGCGCGCTCACTATCATCCTCTTCCTCCTCCTCCTCCTCCTCTGGAACCTATCCATTCGGAGCCCGAACCGGAACCCAATCAATTCGATTTTAATCTTCTACCCTCTGGCGTTGATAAAGCACGCGCGAAATCTGTGCTAAAAGAATTGAAGAAAGTTTTCACCTGGCAGGCGGATAATGTGCTAGTATATAGAGGGAAGCGAATCAATCGCTCAAACATTGTGGCTCTCGTGAGCTATTTAGCACGTCGTAGCGCGCTCATCAAGAAACCTAGCTGGTACAAAAAAGTATCGAAAATTATAAGCGCTCTGAAAATACACCGCATTGCTCGCTGGAGCAAATATGGGGCCCTATAGAAAGATCAAGGAGAAAGGGTTAGGTGGAGTGGATCGGTACCGACGTTATCACAAGCTCACGCGCGCAGAAGCCGTGGAACAGCTGAAAAAAGAAGATGCTTACACCCTTCACAAGCCAGTGAAGAAAAAATTAAAGTGGCGCTCCATCATCGCAACTCACGTGCGGGATTTATATCAGGCAGACCTTCTGAATATGCGCAAATATCAGGAATTTAACAAGGGCTTCAGGTACATCCTAACGGTCATAGATACGCTATCGAGGTACCTGTACATGGTCCCCATTCGCACAAAGCGCCCGCAAGACGTAAAGAAAGCTTTCCAACGAGTTTTCCGTCACGGAATTCCAAAGAATTTGCTCACTGATCGCGGGAGCGAATTTTGGGGTTCCCCCGTTCGTCAGTACTTTCAGTCGCTACTAAATCACTATAGCACGCAGAGCGGAATGAAAGCGGCCTCCTGTGATTGCGTGCAGAGAACAATTAGAGAAAGAATAGCCAGACATTTCACTAGTACGGGGAAGTTTAATTATATCAACGCGCTGCCGAAGATAGTGGCCGACTATAACGACTCGGTACACTCCGTCACGGGCGAAAAGCCGAAAAATGTGAACGCCGGAAATGAAGTAGCTCTGTTCAACAGATTGAATCGTAAGACGACCCCGCGCGAGAGCAAGTATAAAGCGGGGGACCAGGTGAGGCTCGCGTTAGATCGCGGCGTGTTCGCCAAAGGCTACGATCAAAGGTGGACGGCCGAAGTGTTCGAGGTGTCGCGAACGAGAAAGACCGATCCGCCCGTAGTGTACGTGAAAGATTCGACGGGAAAAGAAATACTGGGATCATTCTACGAGCAGGAGCTGCAGCCCGTCCACCATCTTTCCTCGTACGATAAGCGACTCATATCCGCGCTGATTAGAAAGAAGAAAATTAACGGGGTATTGCACTACTTGGTTCGTTGGTTCGGATACGCCAAAGATCACGATTCTTGGGTGCCCGCCAGCGATGTCAGAAAATGAATTTTACGTGTATCTGCTTTCGAACGCCAGCATGGACCTGTACCCTTCCAACACGCTGAATGACTTCACGATCGCGTTAGATAAGCCACTACACCTGGATGATTCGTACGTCGTCGGTCTAGAGGGATTTTCCATTCCCAACAGCTTCCTGAACGTGAACCAAGCGCCTGATAACCTGATAACGCTATCAACGGAGAAGTGGCAAACAAAACAGCTCAGCTCAATATGGGATAGAGTGGACTTACGAGGAAGATCACTACGTGTTTAAGCTACCGTCGCGCGTGCGCTCGGCGAAACTAATCGACAGACCGCTGCATCTCGCTTTTGGAATCGTGGACATCGATGGAGATCATCCGGAGGGCGGTAAAGTACGCGCCGTCCCAAACGTGTTACCGCTCGCGGAGGAAAGAGCCGTTATGATGCGAGTTCGCCGGGTGATAGTGATCAATAACGATCTAATTTTAGAACCCCGATCGCTCATTACCGACACATTCAACGAATTCTTCAGAGCGACGAACGATACAGAATCACGGGTGGAATACAAAGACAACACTTACTCGCTTTCTCTCCCGACGAATTTCAACTTGTCGACCGAGTTCCTGGACCTCATTCAGGTGAAGCACATCCATGTTGAAGGATCCCGAAAGCGCATCACGTGTAATCCCATAGTGAAGACGTACCGCGTCCACATAAACACTCAAGAGACGGAAAGTCGGCGAATTTCACTTCCACCGAATTACTACGAAACACCCGAAGCTCTCGTGAGCGCCATCCATGAGCGTCTGCAGCCGGAGGCTTCCCTCACGTACGATGCATGGGCGAGGAAGTGTTCGTTGAGCTTGCGGGAAAACGTGTCACTTACATTATCCGATTACTTTGCGTACCTACTGGGTTTCGGCGCTAAAACCGTATTTACCGAAAACGATACGGGCGTCGACGAAGTGACCATAGATCTTCCCATTAACTGTATTATGATATACACGGATCTCGTCGCGCATTCCGTAGTGGGAAACGGGCGGCATCCGATACTGAAATTAATTCCATTCCTATACGATAGAACGAAAGAACAACTGAGTTTCAGCTTTCTTCCCGTTCAGTATCTTAAGTTAGTGCAGCGCGAAATTTCCTGAATCACCGTCTCTATACGCGACGACACGGGTCGCAAGCTACCGCTACCAAATCGCCGTAGATCGACGCTGACGCTGCACTTTAAGCATGTACACTAAAGCGGTACCAATCTACGGATTTGGCGTTCCAACGGTATACAGGTCGCACCTGTACCAGAGGGGAGGCAATTTCTTTTCTCAGCTCGGGCGTTTCGCTATTCCACTCTTTAAACGCCTATCGCCCTACTTAAAAAAGACGGCTGTTGCGGCCGCTAAGCGCGTAGCCAAAAATCTGTCGGAGGGAGACTCTTTCCGAAGTGCGCTTAAAAGATCGGCGAAAGATACGGGCCGTGAAATTCTCCGCGACCTCGGAGGGGCTGGCGGGCGAAGAAAGAGGAGAAAACCGGACGTCTTCGACGGCATAAATCACGCTGGTTGCGCGGCCACAATTTAGTTGCGAGATGGACACGATTAACGTCGTACATCCCGACACTCCTCTGTTGGATAAGTCGGAAACACAGTTATTTTCCGTGCCGGGAACGCAGTGGCATATACTGAAAGGGGAATATGAGGTATTCTACCCGGTCGCTGACATATCCTCCGCCATAGAGTACCAGCTTTCGAATTTGGGGCATCACTGTCTCGATTTGAACTCCGCGTACATAGGGACGGAAGTCCGCATCGTACGTGACGATGGTTCGCTACCGGAAACACAGGCTGGCGATCGGACGACCTACGACGAGGTCTACCCCGTCAACGCGTTCGCCAGCTCGCGTTTCAAGAACGTAGCCGTCTTCTTGAATCAGACCATGATTACGAATAATGATTTGTATAGCTATAGAAGCTACCTGGATATTTTGCTTCACGCCAGCACCACGGAGCAAAATACCGTGCATAAAGCAGGTCTGTACACGCAAGAAGAAGGGCGTCAATCGGAAAACAACATTCGCGCTCGTGGACCGACCGAACGACACAACCTCACACCTGGCGGCAAGACCATCGACCTGGTTTCCAAGATCAACTCGGACGTTTTCCTGCAGCCTAAGCTACTCATATCGGGAGTGGAAATTAGGCTTGTTTTTTATCAAGGCTTCGACGCGTTCCGCATTATGAAGACTGATCAGGAGCAGCACACGCATAAAGTGGAAATCATGAGTGCCACCTTGTACATAAAGAAAATCACCGTGTCTCCCAGCCTATTCCTCGGACACGAAACGGAATTGCACCAGCGCAAGGCTCTCTACACACTGGCCGGAAGTGAATCGCGTATTCGTTCGCTACCAGTTGGCAACCTGGATGCATGCCTGGAAGATTTATTTCCTGAGAAGATACCGGTCTAAGAAGGTGGTCGCATTTGTGCCCACCCTAGCCTACCAGGGAGCATTCAATCGGGACCCGTACCGATTCGTGAACTGCGACATTGAGTCGGCGACGCTCACCGTGAACGGGACGCAGCGAATAGACACGTTCGACTTCACCAATAACCTGAACCACCGAAGCTACTTCAACCTCCTGGAGCAGCTGTGTGAGAAGCACGTCTCCTACGAATACGACCACTACGTTGGAAACAAGTTCCTACTGTACTACGACTTGGATCCCGATCAATCCTCCGTCCACCTGTCACCGATCAGGCGTGGAAACGTTCGTCTGCAACTCAAGTTCCGACGCGCCTTGGCCGAACCCACGACCGTATTGATACTGTCCGAGAGTGTGCGAATTATGTCCATCGATAAGAACAGGAACGTCACACTGGATTAGCGATGTTCGAGCAAGATATCGAGAAACTCCTGAAGTACAACGATTACACTTCGGCACTCTTCCGCGGTGTATACGCTCGAGACGACCGTCTGCCCGCGCTGGATAGACCGGGTGTAATCGTTGTGAACACCGATCGGCGACAGCAAGCTGGGGAGCACTGGATTCTGTATGCGAAAATGAAGGATGACCTAATCTACTTTGATTCCTTCGGATTGCCACCCATCGAACCCGAGCTGTAACGCCTCACCGTCGACGAATATAATGATGTCTGTATCCAAAGCCTGTATTCTCCAATGTGTGGTGTGTACTGTTGTATTGTGGCGACATTGTTGGCGAAAGGAAAATCACTGAAGAGCATTGTATCCCTGTTTTCCGATAATCTCGCCGCTAATGACCTAAAATCAATAAAGCTGCTAGAAAAGTTGTTTGTTGCTTAAAAACGCCTGGTGTCCTTTATTCTCCCCCCCACGCGAACGCATAGAACACACTGTTTTTATCGTCGTGTCTTATTAACTTTTTGTTTACAATGCGCGTCGCTGGCCTCGACCAGCGACGGCGAAAGGTTGCTGGTGGTCGTTCGTTTGCGGCGTGACAGACAGCAACCCGCGTCCGCGACCCGTTCCAAGCTGCTCTTCAAAATAGCTAGGTGGAGGCGGTTGTGGTTCATTATAGGGAGGTGGTAATGGAGCCTCCTGGCCTCCCACCACGAGAACGCGGATACGCGACCCTTCCGGCAAACGGTGACTACAGGTTGGGCATTGCATCTGAAATATGCGCGCAAATCTATAGCTATTGGGGTGAAAATAAGTTGGCACTCACGGTTGCCCTTTCGATGGTGAGACTGCGGCGGGTAACGCGAACCACCCCCACCGAGTATAAAGATTTACAACTTCGCGAGGGGAGTTTTCTTTTTTCTTCTTTTTTTTCGGATAAAGCGTGTCGTTTCACTTAGCGTGAACCCCTCCTCAACAGACAACTACGATTTATAGGCATTGGCTGGAAACGTTTATTAAGCAGTAGATGATAATGCGAAAGAAAAAAAAACATACATGGTTTAGAAGCAGCGCTCATCATATGCGACGCGAGCTCAGCTGTTGGCTGTGATAGCACTCGGTAGAACAAAGAGGAAGGCGTAGAAGCAATGTTGTGACCGGTCTATAGTCCAGCGATGGTTGAGCACAGAAGAAGGTAGCGCGTGCACCTGATGGCTCAGCTGTCGGGCGGTGTTGGTGGCAGCATCGGCGAGAGCGCATTCAAATCAATGCATATATATTCCGGCTCCGGCGAGGGCTGCAGTGGTGGTGGTGGTGGTGGTGATGTTGCATCCCGTACCTTAGGTCCGATGACCAAAACGCGGAAGTGCGATCCTTCTGGTAACGGCCGAGAGCAGGTTGGACAGTTCATCTGAAATACGTGAAAAAAAGCTATACCCATTGAATGACGTGTAATCTATTCGGTACTTACGATTTCAGTCTGGGATGGTTGCAATCGGGTGAGCAGTGGATGAGGTCCGGGCTCACGAGATCGTTTTTGTAGGCAACCCCTCCTTTCCACGCTCGCGCAATCTTGTTTCGTCTGAATGCGCCAACTTGTTTTGAGCACGCTGAACGCGCAAAGTTCGCGATGGTTGCTTATGTGGTGCCGTGATATAAAAATGTGGATCGTCTGCCGGCCTCCTAGGTGTTGAAACCGAAATCTGTTTACACCGTCTTAACAACATTTTCTGCGACTGAGCTCGCCACAGAGTTTGGCCGTGAAGTGCGTTTTGATATTAGACAGGTGGCCCCATGGCGACCCAGTTTCTCGGAGAAACCTTGAAGTATTTTTTTTTCGATTGGGTCCGATGCGCGCGCGCGCGCGCGCGAAGGACATTTGGAACTTCTTGGAAACTGCATAAGCGAACCCTTTGTTCTTTGTGCTTGTTTCGGCAATGAGCAGATGGGCTCATAGGGATATTTTCCTTCAGATAGACTTGTCTCATCAAGCACAGCAGTTTACTTTTGGTTTTAATACGCGTGGCCTCGGAAAACATGATTTACGAGGTGACCCAGTTTCTCGTTACATCACCTTGACGCAACATTTTTTTCGCTAGGGCCCGCCACGATGGCTGGAAGTGCGTTTTTGATATTACACAGATGGCACCATCGTGTTGGGGATTGTCTCAAGGTGACCCAATTTCTCGTTACATTACCTTGAAGCAACTTCCCCGAGAATAAAACAAAGCTCACCGTTCTATAGTATAAAGTCATTTTGACCATGAAGCGCATTTTGATATAAAACAGGCGGCCCCAACGCGTTGGAACATGCAGCCGACTCAAGGTGACCCAATTTCTCGGAGAAGACCTATTTACATTACCTTGACGCAACATTTTCTTCGACGGTGATGAAACAAAGCTCACCATTGCGGCTGCGCGCGTTATGATATTAAACGGATGGCCCTAACGTGGCCTCATCCTCGAGGTGACACATGATTTACGACCGCGTGGGAACAAGCGAGCCCCGACGTGTTGGCACATGTAGCGTGGATGCTGGTTTATAAGCCACGCGATCGCCTCAGGGGGGGAACAGTCTGCTTTCACTCGCTTCACAAGTAAGTTATTCCCTCCTTTACTTGTTGCACGTTTCTTACGGATCCGCGTTTATTTTCAGTGCCTCGGTGTGTGTTCTGCTTTTTTGATCCTCACGATATCGAGGATGAATCGGACGACGACGATTCTCGGGACGGCGCACCTCCTACACTGTCTGCTCACGTGATGCGATCGCACCCCGATGTGGATACATCCTTCCTGCCCTTCTTCCAGACTGACACCGCATTTAGAGGTATCGTCAAAAGATTCACGCTATTGGCGTCTGTTCACGATCAGGGAGTAGAGGATTTGCGACAATATTTAATGAGTCACTTTCACGATATGCTCGCTATATTGAGAGCGCAACGAATACCCTTTAGGTTTTGCATTTGTTCCGATGTTTTAATGGTAAAGGAAACTCGGGGGGAGATAACCGCGCACATAGCCCACTTTATGGCGTTTGCTCGCGAAGCCCACAGCGACGGAGCCGTCGCGAATACCCTAATGGACGCGATTCAGGAGTCCACAGGACGCGTCGAAAATTATCATCGGGAAGGGAGTGGGTTCGTGTCCACCGACGTCCAAAATGTTCAAATATGCATTTCCGCGGTGAAAACGAAAAAATTCGGATGCTATGGGACACTTCCCAATCATTTGGCTCAACGCAGGAACGTGCTAACGAAAATTCATTTACCAGCACGTAAGGAGGGTGAGTGCTTTAAATACAATACGCTTGCCCTCCTGCACCCGCAGGAAAGGAATTCGTGGAAAAAATGTGAAAACTACGCAGCGGAGTACTGGTCGCCTAGCCGCTTCCCCATTTCCTACTCTGATCTGGACGAATTCGAAGACAAAAACAGGATATCAGTGTACGTATACGAGTACGTCGATCAGGGAGTGCACGTGTCGCGATCCCCAAAACTCGAGTGTGGAAAGAAAATTCACTTATTGGCTGTAGATGAACATTTTTTTGGAATCAAGTCCCTCGAACGCTTGTTGACGGCCAGAAGTAACCGTTTCGTATGCGAGCATTGCACGCGCTCTTTCCTGATGGAAGAGAGCATGGCGAAACATCGTCGCCTGTGCGCGGACGTAAACGAAATCATATTGGAATTTTGCGGACCGGGCAAAAACTTTGTAGAATTTACTAAAATACAGTACAAGCAGCAGTACAACTATGTCGTCGCGTTGGACACGGATAGCGTACTCGCGCCCGGTGGTGTTGGCATGCAGCGTCACGTCACCTCGAGCTTCTGTGCCGTGCTCGTGCGCACCCACGACTCGAAGGTGATGCGCATCAGGACGCACCACGGTGAAGATTCCGCGAGGCAGTGCATCAGAGCTTTGATGGAAATGCGAGACGAGATGATCGCCCTGAACGCCTGCCCCGCGGAAATGGTGCTGAATGATGAGCAACGAGCACGGCACAGAGCCGCCACCCACTGCGCGTACTGCGGGCAGGAGTTCGCGCAAGATCTACCCCGTGTCCGGCACCACGACCATTCCAAGCGTTGTACTGCCGGCGAGACAAATTACATCGCGACGCTGTGCAACCCCTGTAACGTGGCGTGCACGACGCGGGAAAAACTGCCCATCATGGTGCACAATCTGGCCTACGATTTGGCCGTGCTGCTGCGGGAATTTCACCTTCTCAGGTGGAGGCGAGCTCCCTTCATCGTGGCCAGTTCCATGGAAAAAATCCGATCGTTCGAAATTGGCACCTTCCTATTCAGAGACACCATGCAGTACCTAAATTCGTCGTTGGGAGAGCTGGTGGAAACCGTCAAATCCATGGGGGGCGCAGAGGCGCAGGTATTTGGAGACGACTACGAAATTTTGCTTCGTAAAGGTGTATTCCCGTACAGCCACGTTAGCTCGTTCGCGGTCTACGACGAATTGGCTCTGCCGGCAAAATCCGCCTTCCGAAACGATCTGACGGGGGAGGATATAAGCGACGAAGACTATCAGTACGCGCTGCACGTATTTGAACGTTTCGGATGCTCGAATCTGAGGGATTATAATGCATTGTACCTGAAAACGGATGCCCTGTTACATGCTGACGTAATGCAGCACTTCCGGCGCCTGTGCTACGACGCGCGCGGATTGGAATTGCTTCATTGTGTTTCGCTGGCATCCTATTCGTGGCAATGCGCTCTAAATTACACGCGGGCAAAATTGGAGCTGATCATTGACGAGGACATGTACCGGACCATCGAATCGGGTGTTAGAGGCGGAATCTGTCAGGCGAGCAGACGTCATTTACGGGCTAACAACCCGCTGTGCAGTGGCTATGATCCCGATAAAGAGGAGGTGTACATATCGTACATAGATTGCAACAATCTTTACGGATTCAGTATGATAAAGCACCTCCCCGTCGGCGATTTCGAATGGGTCGAGGATTTTAGCTCCGTGAATTTTATGCGTCATCCCACGGATTCGAACGTGGGATACATGTACGTGTGCGATTTGGAGTATCCAAAATCTATCCACGCGCTGACGCAGTACTTCCCCCTGGCTCCCGAGAAGGCTGTCGTCCCGAAGGAATGGCTCTCACCATTTCAGCAAGGGCTCCTCGAAGAGTTAATGTATGAGCCAGCGAACAGCAAAAAGCTGCTGCTCACGTGCAAGGACAAGGTCGAGTACGTTGTTCATTACGCGCTGGTCGCGCTCTATTGTAGACTGGGCATGCGGGTGACAAAAATTCACAGAATTCTAAAATTTCGTCAGGCACCATTCCTGCGTCCCTACATCGAGGACAATGTTGCCAGACGCATCGCCTCGAGCACGACGTTCGAGAAAAATTTCTATAAAATGTCAAAAAAAACGGTCTTCGGGCGTACGTTGCTAAATAAATTTAATATGCGGGACATTCGAGTAGCCTTCGATGAGGAGACGGCGAGTCGCCTCGGGAGTCGGGCGGAATGCGTTCGAATGGAAATTTTGTCCCCCGATTGTGTCATGTACGAAATGCGCAAGAGAAAAGTGCGATGCGATTTCCCCCTGCAGATTGGCTTCACGATTTTAGAACTGAGTAAGTTAACCATGTACTCGTTCTATTATGAAACCCTGCTGAGCAAGCTCACTTGTCCAGTGATTACCTGCTACTTTGACACGGATTCTCTGATCCTCGGCCTATTCTGCAAGGACTATGAAGATCAGTTACGTGCGATCGCCGACGACCATTTAGACTTGTCTTCCTTCGATCGTGATCATCCACTGTACAGCGAGAGGAATCGCAGTAGGCTTGGCGCGTTCAAAAGTGAAACGGGTAGCGTACCCATCGAGGAAGTAATATGCCTGAAGGCCAAAATGTATTCCATCAAATTAGCCGGGGGAAAACAAATTGCAAGAGCTAAAGGGGTCAAAAAGAACATTGTGCGCAGACACCTCCTCCATGACACGTACCGCGATACCCTATTCAAGCACGCCAGCGTATCGCACGAACAGGTGTCAATAGTGGGAAAGAAACAGTGCATGTACACCATCAGAAATGTGAAAAGAAGTCTGATGGCGTACGACGACAAACGATACCTCTACAATGACGTAGACTCCTACCCGTACGGAAGCTGCGAATATGGTAAGCTCGAGTGGATGACGTAGATAGCGAGATTTCACCTGGCGTTCCTTCCCCCGCCGCCGCACAGATAATGCAGTGGATGAGTAGGAGTAGCATCATTTGACCTGCGTCACTGGAAGGATGTGGCACCTCGTTCTCTTCTCGCTCGTCTCGTGCGCGCTGGCGCTGGACGCCGTTAACTGTACGGCGAGCATCAAGCTCGAGAAGGATAAGCACACGTACGCGCACGAATGCCCCGGCGACATCTTGGCCATCAGAGAGTGGCACGTTTTACCTATGCGATCCGGCATTAACCTGGACAGGAACGCTACTGCATCTAATCTACTGCATCGTTGCCTTCACGTGCGTTCACGTGCGTTGCGTACGTGCCTTCACTCGCTGGACGTTAGCGACAGCTACGAAGATATCCAGTGCACGCGGAAGTGCCAGCTCACGGAGGACGAAATTTTTCTCTGCCGCTGTCCCGGAGACGTCTACATGATCCGTCACTTCCGTGGAACCACGCCCAGCATCAAAGGAATCAACCTCTCCAAGACTGCCATGCTTTTCCTCAAACATGTACTCAATAAAGTTGAAAGGCATTTTTTCCCTGTCTATTCGATCTCATAGAGCTATCTGAGATAGGTTAGAACCATCTGAAGCCGCCGCCGAGCGATCCGCGCACCATCTGGTGGCGGGCCAATCGGCACGGGTAAGTTTGAACATCTGAGATAGGGCCGCAACGGGGTCGCCGCCATCTGGTGGGCGCCGGTGAAGGCAGTGGCGGCGGCGGCCAATCAGAGGGGGCTGGGAGAGTGCTCATTAGCGCGGACCGGCTTAGAATGGACCAATCAGCATGAAGAGATGGGTAAGTTTGGACATCTGAGATAAAGCCGCAGCGGGGTCGCTGCCACCGCGCCTGGACCAATCAGCGGTCGCGCCGGGGCGTGCACCAATCAGCGTGAAGCTCGGTGGGGGCGGAGTCAAGTAATTAACATAAACGGGGGGCGGAGCTATGGTGAACCAATCAACGCGCGCGCGATCAGTAGCGGTGGCCAATCAACGGGGGCGCGCGGAGCCAAGTAATTAGCATGAAGGGGTGGAGCTACGGTAAACCAATCAATGCTCAGTCAAGACTTACCATGAGCCAATCAGCGTGTGAAGTGGGGCGGAGCCAATTAATTAGCATGAAGGAGCTACGGTCAACCAATCAAAAATCAGTAGGCTTAGCATGGGCCAATCAACGTGTGAAGTGGGCGGAGCTAATGGCGGCCAATCAGATGGCTTTGGATTTGGCTTGTGTTGGCTTAGAAGTGGATCGTGTTGGCTTAGAATCGGCCATCTTGGATTAGAAAAAGGATGCCGTTATAGCGCTCGGTTCTTATGCCGCTCCAATATTATGCAGTCTATCTCTATACTACTCAAAGGTTAGATCAGCATTTATCTATGTTTAGTGGCATAAGCCATTTCTTACACCACTGATGTATTATTAAAAGATCGTGTTGGAGGTCATTAGTAGTGGTTATGCGTCTATAAACTACACAATCGTCAGCAAACAACCTTATATTTGAAGTCATGTGATAGGGGAGGTCGTTAATGTAGATTATAAAGAGTAGTGGACCAACAACAGTGCCTTGCGCAATGCCTGACGCAACGTTGACGAATCCGGAAGCGTGGTTATTAGCTGCGACTGACTGTGAGCACGTAGTGAGAAATTTTGAGATCCAGGTTAGGATGGACGGGTTAATGGACATGTATTGGAGTTTTAGTAGCAGCCGATTGTGAGGAACACGGTCGAAGGCGCGAGAAAAATCTAAAAAGATAGCGTCAATCTGATAGCGTTTGTCAAGGTTATCATGTAGGTCATGTACAGACTGCGTGAGTTCTGTCTCGCATGAACGACCGTTACGGAAACCATGTTGGTGCTGATAAATTATGTTTAGGCTGTCTAAGTGATTGATGATGTGAGAGTAGATTATGTGTTCTAAGATCTTGCATAGCACACTTGTAAGTGAAATAGGTCGACAGTTATCTGGGGAGCACTTATTTCCTTTCTTGTGAACGGGCATGACTTTGCCTAATCGCCAGTCTAATGGGACCTGACCTGTGCTGACGGATTGTGAAAAGATGACTGATAAGTAGATGGCGGAAGTCTCTTTAGTGCCTTTCAGAACTTTAGCGCCAATACTGTCAAAGCCTGCTGAGGACGTGAGCTTTAAAGAGTCAATTATTTTGATAATACCGGGTACCGTAATGACTGAAGGTTCCATGGGAGGGTATGGAGATGGTGGAGGTAAGGGAAAGGCCAAGGGGTCTTCGATCATGAAGAAGCTGGCGAAGATACGATTAAAAACGTTGCAACATTCAGATGGTTCAACCACCAGGCCTTTCTCGTTAGTAAGTTGGATGTCCGAACTGTAGCGCGGGTTGATTGTATTCCAAAACTTGCAGGGGTTAGTACGGAAGATAGAATGAACGTCAATCTGAAAGTATTTGTGCTTCGCTAACCTCAGCGATCGCTTGCATTGTAATAAGCAAGAACGATATCTGCTCCAGGCGCTATCGGTGCCTGAGCGCTTAGCGTGTCTAAATAATCGTTTCTTCTTGTTGGACAATGATTTTAGCGTATGGGTGAACCAGAGGAACAAGAAGGAATAGATATCTTGGGTATGTGGGCGTCAGCAAGATTAAGTAGCGTTGTTCTAAAGAGCGTCCCGTTTTCTTCGACTGAGTGTAGAGCGCTGTTGGTTATGAAATGAGAAATTGAGTTGTTTAGCTCCTGATCGATGGCTTCGAAATTGGCTTCATCATACAAGCTTATTACCTTTCTTGCAATACGCTGGCGAAGGGCGTTTATGCGGTAGAAGAAATGCAAGACTCTGTGATCCCTAAGCTCGCCCACTGTTGAGATAGATTCAATGGTGTCAGGCGCAGATGATAATACGAGGTCGAGAGTATTTGATGTAGAGGCAGTGATTCTTTGTGGAAACGTTACGACCTGGGTGAGGTTGAAGTCACGACACATATGGATGAAATATTTCTCAATGGTAGCGGAACTAGGTATAGCACCTTTATTGGACCATGTGATGCTAGGGAGATTAAAATCACCCATGAGAGATGCAGTGGTGAGGAAAGTGGGTTGAGATGAACGCTATATCATTGCGTAGGTGAGTAAGAAAATCAGACCGATCACTGGGAGACCGATAACAAATCCCAAACACAGAACCGGTGTGTACACACTGAACACTTAGCCATAGTATCTCTAAGCAGGATGTTGTGTTAATAATCGATTATCATAAACAGGTTTTGACGACAATGAGAACCCCTCCGCCTCGCCTACCCTCTCTGTCACGGCGGAAATATTTGAATTCATTGTTGTGGGGCAATATTTCCGTGTCAGAAACGTCCGTAGACAACCATGTTTCTGTGAGACCGATTACGTCGGCGTCAGACGAGGCGATCAAGTTGAACAGCTCGTCCCGCTTAGGTATGACACTTCTAATGTTCGTGAATAAGACAGAGAGGGGACGTGAAGAGGAGTTTTGACGTGGCATAAGACACCTGGGATGCTATGATACCTGCTCCAGAACTTTAAAAGATACATGGTCAAAAATGTACACTTTCCCTCCAACCAACAACTTAGCAAAACGTAACTTAAAGGGGACAGCTTGAGCTTTGGCAAACGTGAGAAGATGTCTTCGAGCTGTCCGAACCGCAAAGGAATAGTCGCCGGTGATTGAGTAACTAGTGGATTTAAGCTTATGACTGTTGCTTAACACATCTTCCTTGGTTTTGTAGGAAGCAAATTTGACAATGATAGGTCGGCACTTGTCTGGCCGGTAACGCCCGACGCGATGAGCACGTTCTATGTCACGCGGGGATACAATGACGTCAAGTTTCTCTTTACAAAAGTCAAACGCCAAAGACTCAGAATTCGCCCAGGATTCAGAGGGACTGTCGCTAAGACCGTGAAACACGAGGTTGTTTCTACGCATTCGATTTTCCAGGTCATCCATTTTGCCTTTCATTCTATTTATGCTAGTTGCAAGCGAACCTGACATAATAGACAGATTTCATGAACTGATGACAGCCTTTATGGCTAGATTGCTGACCTTGGAGTCTAACATTTAGCCTTGACTTAATGTATTTTATTTAATTGAGTAGCTCGGCCTGTCCGGCTTCGATGCGGGGTAGTATTGATAATCTCTGCAGGATACGGGTTATTTGATCCTGCGTACTAGGGACAAAGTGTAACTCGATGTCGCCAGGAAGCAGTAAGAGAGAACGTAACATTGTGGCGCACTCATAGCATAAATAAAGCAGCACACTGGGGTCAGGCAACACAACCAGACATAGATTGTTTGATTTTCCACAAGCATGATACGGGCGAGTACCAGCCTGGATAAGGAATAGCAGCGGAAGATTAGGTGGCCGCATGCTGGCGGTGCTGCCCGACCCACTGACGACAGATTCTGTGATCGGCGTTTTTGATTGAAAAGGTGACGCTCCAGTTGCTGACGTAACAGACCTTGGAAGTGATCGGCGTCGTACACTTCGTAGGGCACGAGGCAAGAACCTGATGGTTGATGTTCATCTGTGTCGGAAGAGATCAACACGTGTAGACCAAGCACTGGTACAAGGGAGTTAGCAGAACTGCTATCATCATGGCAGATAGCAGTGACCTCCAGAACCTGTATAAGGAATAGCAGCGGAAGATTAGGTGGCCGCATGCTGGCGGTGCTGCCCGACCCACCATGTTTACTCGCATGTTTGCTCCCTGTAACGCATGTTTACTCCCTAGCACTGCAAATTTCCAATGACCTTCGCAAATGGTCTTGCGAATGCAACAGTCTGCGTAAATATGTGCTCTGTGTGAATATGATGGTATAAAGCTGTGTCACTCAGCCAACTTTAGCAATTTTTTTACCGACACAGAAACAGTTAGCACTTCTTTCTTCGCAAATTGTGCTCGATGTATGTCGCAAGATTTTATATCGCTCGATATATCACTGTTGACGGTTTGATTTAAGATATTTTCATTTATGCGCATGAGTTATGTACCTGCGACTCTTAGAAGAGAGTGACACTATGTGGCATTCATTGACTCCCTTGTAATTACTCCCGAAATGAACTATTTTTTGTGGCAATGCATCTTGAATCCAAAAGGAGTACAATTACTAATTTTCTTGTTAGGATGCAGGGTCAGGGTAGTTGCTGCCCATTGTATTCTGAACGCTCGACATTCCACGAAATAAAAGGAGAAGGGGAGCAAACAAGGTGACAAGTTTGCCCACTTGCATCAAACTCTACATGTCCAGCTGCAAGAAGGACAAATACAAATGACAGTAAACGAACGGATTACCTTTCCTGTTAAACACACCTCGCCAGCATTTGTTGAAGAAGCAGCCATGCTGAAGGTATGAAAAGTCTCAAAGCTATTACTTAGTTTTAGCGTACTGCACGCTATCCGCTTCCCGTACGTATAAGGGAGAGCGTTTGTGGTTTTGCACACGCGTGAAAGATAAAGAGAGCTTCGGGGATAGCGCAGGACCACCACGTTATCCCGCACGATAGTGTTTCCTGAAATCTGTTACCCAGCGACGCATCAAAATAATAGAAGATCGCTTGGCGACCCGCACCGGCTGTTCGCAATGTCACAAGCTTTTCGATTGCAGTGCATGAAGAATTATAGCCAAACGTGATGCTGAATTAGAAACCACCGCAGAAAAGAAAAAGAAAACACATGCCAGCGGGAATGGCTGTTCCCGTTCAGTTACTTGAACTTGTTATATCCAACGAGATGTCTGTCTCATTCTTCAGTGCCCCACTCTCATCCTCAACGCATTAACCTGATGTTTTGTTTAAGGTATCTTCTTCTGTAATCCATCTCATCCTTCTTTTATCATTTGTTACTCATGTTTTTGTCGTCTTTCTCTTTAAACTATATCATCCTTCTTTCATCGTTTGTTAGTCTATCCTTTACTCCCTAATCCTTTTCTTGTCTTTTTCATTTATGTTATTCTTGTGTTTCTTTTTCCTTCCTTTTCTTTGTGGAATAGCAAGCCGGAGTCCTTGCTGATCTTTCCCCTTTCTTTTCTTCTTTGTTCTAATAAATACACCCCCCCCCCAACAAGATTGAGATACATAGAGCGCGCAACCGCAGGGCGTTTCCCCATTAACTCTGGAGCTTTAAGAGACCTCTCGCACTCCTTCGGTCAAGGTAAAATAGGAACGAAGAGCGAACCCAAGGGCCAATGAAACGAGCGACGCACGTTGGGTTGAAGCGGTCGTGGAACATGCACACTCGAGCCAGTGCAACTTTTTCTGCACGAAAACAACCAGCTGAATTCGTTACAAAGTCGGTTCCTTAGATTATTGGCGGCAAATAAGTAGTTAAAGAGATTGAACATTTATTTTACTGAAAAACAAGCTTTCGAACGGAACCGTACTTGATCAGGTGCGATACATTAAACACTTGGTAGATATATATATATATATATACTAATGTACATCCAATAAATGCCACGGAATTTCTAAGAGCACGCGTTCAAAGACGCTGACAGCATGGGTCTCTATGTCCGCCATATGCAAGGTGAGGTCAACATGGCGCCATCCAGGGTGGCTTCAAATATGGCTCCTGGTTTATCCTTTTCCCTTTCTATCCCGTTGGTTGTATCCTAGCCATAAGGCGAACTTAATGCATTATATGGAGTGGCAGTAACTTCACCTCCTAACGAACCATCATCTCGAATGAAATCCTTCCCTCCCCTGATTCGCTGAAAACAGGAGGTGTACGCCTCTTTTGTGACAATTATGCTGGACACAGTTGTAACTCGAAAGGCGTACGCCTCCTATAAATATGTGAGAGAACGATGTCAGTCGTGATGATGGTTGGTTTCAGGTGAAGTCACAACTATTCCGTTTAACACATTAGGTTTGCACTGTGGCTAGTCCATTAGGCATCGGGGTCCACTACTACAGGCGCTTTTCTTTTTATTCTTCTTTTTTTTTGTGACGCAGAATAGTGGGCGGAGAATCGTCTAAGGGCATCATTTTCTGTCTCTATTTTCAAATTCCCGAGCCGTTCGTGACCCCCCCCCCCCCCCCGGGGTGCATCAATACCCCCCTGGAGGTCGAGATTCACAGCCTGCGAAACAGTGATGTACGACGCGTTAAAGGACACTGTACAACACTACAGCGTGCACCTTGCAATCCAGGGACAGAGGGCATCGTCATTGACAGCTTCAATCTGCTTTCTGGTATTCTGTTGCCGCGGAGCGAATACTGTTTCAGTGGTGGAGTTGGAGAACGAAAATGTGACGTTAGACGCCCAAGATTGCGGTGAAAAATTCAGTAAGTATCGGGTCGCTAAGGGTATGTCGATTGTTACTTTCATAGTGAACATGTATTTGTATTTCCAGCACAGTTGGCACCTGGCTTTCGCGAGGGTTAGGAGGGGATGAGCCCACAAAATTTAAGATTCGGGAATGAGGCAAAGGCGACTATCAGAGAAGAAGATTGGCCAGCCAGCTTTCGAAAATTTCCAAGGTATGCAATAGAGGCAACTTGAAAACCGAAACGGTCAAAATTGTGATGTTGCTGGTGATTCCTCTAGGCCCCTTCTTTGCGTTTGCGAGCTCCCGCTTTCTAGATTGGGATCGCGGTGGTGCCGTTTCTACCAGCTTGAATACGCCTGAACTGAAACTCTAGATGAGAAGTGATCTTCCGAAACAAGGAAGTGGCCGAGTTAAACATGCAATCGTTGAGATAATCGTAGGATGGGTTCAACAAACCTCTTTAATACAAGGATATGTAGGAAACAGGCTGCAACAGCCAGATAATTCAAAAGAACAGCTGGCACGCGCCAGACTAGAATCGTGCTCTCGCGCATCTTCTTCTCTCGCCTCAATCGTGAATAATAAAATTCGCGAAAGCCAAGCTCACGTATGTCATGCACGAATTGTACTTCTTAGAAAGCCATTCTGGACATCGTGTTTCTTTTGATTCATTTACAACTTAGGAAACTTTCGCAAGTGCTTGCAGTTCATGTACAGGAGGTTGACACACATCAAGTGGATTTTTGCAATATTCGAACAAATTCGGTTAGAGTTTCACAACACACATTTTTTTCTTCTTCTGTTAGCTCACCTTATTCCATTTCTCAGTAGAGCGTGGAAAGAATGAGTACATGAACATCTCAACAGAACAAGTGTGGTGGTGATGGTGAAAGGGCTCGTCGTTTGTCGGCCTCAGAGATGTAGGCAAAGTCACGACTAACGCCCTGGGGAATGTGCGTCCTGGGCCGGCTTCTATGGGAACTGTGCCGACATATGTCTGGAAGTGTCTGTGGAAAACCCAGGAAACAACCCAGGCAGCACAGCAGCCGGCACCGGGATTCCAACCCGGGTACCTGCCAGTGTCGACGTGACATGGGCATCACGCTGACCACTGAGCCACGCGGCTGGTGGGAGAACAAGGGGGTGCTGCAAGTGGTGCTTTAAAGGGACTGTCGCATCCCGATCCGTGGTTACAAATCCAATATTAAATTTGTTCGACACGCTACCACGAGCTATTTCCCAAATTTTCTCATCCCAAAACTGCCCGGGTGATGAGAAATCGAATTTAAAAGATCCTCGAAAGCACCAGCGCAAACAACATCGTGTGACGCAAGTTGGAATCTGGCTAATCCGCGGTCAAGGATGCTGTCGTCTGCCGTCAAGTCTGGGGCTGATTTGTTTTTTCCTGCACGTCGGCCACTTTCACATGTGAGGTTTACTTTCTAGTGACGTGGACACTCTGTGAATCGGGAGAATCTCTGCGCTTGCATCTTTCGCGTGAGATGCCGCGTGAGATGCAGGGTTCCCGGCTGCAGAAAAACTTCCTTCGAAAACCTCGACGTTGATTTCACACGCCTACGAACAGCCAGACGAAGCGAGTGGGAACCAATTATATCACTAGCAGGTATCCAGATGAAGCAAGGAGTATTCATGCTGTTCGCGTATGCTTCTCGCATTTCGCCGATGATGTGTACCTGGATGAGAACATCATGCAAGTGCAACTTGGATTGACACATAGAAGGGAATAACAGAAACTTGATGCCGTTCCGACAGTGTTCCACGAAAAAGGCAGCCAGCAACTTCGACAGTAAGTCACAATGTCTACGTAGATTCCCAATCGGATCTGTCACTCTTGCGCATGAGCACTACTTAGGAGCAAACGACGAAATCGGTACAATATAACGTATCCCCTAACCTATCAATAATAAACAGATAAATAAAATACAATAAATAAGTAAAAGAATGTGATGTCACTCATATGAAAGTGACTGGCTTTTCTCGTTACCGGACGCGTTATCACGAAACTTTCCCTATTATTGAACCTGTGTCTTTCGTCTCCTTGTGCGGAAAGTGGTAGATATGATTGTGGGGAGGAGGGGGGGGTTATCTGTATTACAGGAACACGCGGGCAGCTCGACAGAGTCAAGCGCAAATAGGCATACTACTAAATTACATATACTGTGTTTACAATTTTTGGCCACAGAACAATTCACAAACTAAGAACCTAGATCACTAAAAGGAAGAACTGACGAGTACTATTGGAGTAATACAACTTAACGAGCAACTTGACACCTTCCTCCTCTCTCACCCCCCTGCCACCCCCAATTTTGCAATTTCCACCCCCACCCAATTTTTAATTTATTTTATTTCCGATTTTTCTCACTTAAAATCGCTCATACACGCATAAGAATGCAATAATAGAGCGTAGAATATAATTTTCAATTAATAAATTCAATTACTATTCATTCCAACGAGAGAGAGAGAGGTGGAAATATCAAATTAACGTTAAGTAGTATTTTTCTGTAATGAGACACATGAAAAGAAGCGCACATACGCATAAATACACTTTCTAAACTCGTTTAATAACTCAAGTCATTACTATACATATTCAATTCATTAATGTGTCCGTCAAGGTTCCGTAACAGCATCAGCCCATGGGCGCCGCCATTTACAAAGCGTCACACCAGGCATGTCGGAAAGCATCACATCAGGTGGCAGCACCGCTGTCATCATGGGGACTTCCGTGGAATGCAGAAAAAAACAAAACAAGAAAGTGCTAATGAGGGGAAAACACGCGCGAAAACAGGCACACACAAGATTTTCACCATCGCGAACATGTGCGGGAATGCACCGACGAGAATAGGAACAACAAGGGGAAGACTTTCTGCTGATCGCAACAAGGTAAATCGCCAAACATACACTACTTCAATACACGCTGACAAGTAATCGAAGTCAGGGGGTAGGTAAACGCGACAACAGCAGAAGTATTAAAACGACAACTCACCGACATCCAAGCATATCTGTATGCACACACACCGCCCTCCAATTTCGTTACATGACTAAAGAGTTCACCATCACATCCACGGTCACGATACGAGCGATGCGCCAGACGTCCGCACCCGACGAGTGGCAAACAGAAAACTGAATCTGGCGCCAAGGGCCCGAAACTCGCCAGTTCCATTGCGGGATAAAGTGAGGCGCTTCATGCGTTTCACGTCATCGGACGTCAGAAAACGTCACAAATTGAACGTCATGGAGACATCCGGTGGCTAGTGATTACTGATTGGTTCCCATGAGGATGAATTCGTTTTCTGAGCCATGATTGGCTGTTTTGAAATTTGTTCGCGAGCGCTCGAGCAGGCGACAGCGCGGCGGCTGTGCCGGTCGGAACCGGCGTCCACGGAGTCGCCGGCGTCCGTTTCAGACGGCTCGTGTTGTGTGCCGGTTGTGTTGGACTATGAGTTCTGATATTTCCTGTTTAAAAACGCAAGCTGTATCATGTGAGCGCCCTCGAACAGTCACAGCTGCCAGGGAAGATGCCTGCGCAACATTTGTGCTCTGCTTCTTGGTGTAGAAACTATTCGAGCGTCCGAACGCCTCGTACCTGATACCTGGTCAACGACTGCCGAGAGGTAAGTCATTTGTCGTTGCTTGTTGCCTTACAACACCGGATTCACTTCGTGTATTGTGAATAAGTTGCTTAACAGTTACCGGAATACGCGGTGACCGAGACAGACAGCGTAGTTTTGCAGATACGATGGTAGACGATATTACTTTTCGTGGAACAATATCATCTAAATGTTATGATTAAATACCCGTTCACGTCGTACTGTATAAAGGTATGACGCTACTGTAAGCCTTATAAGTCTGATTCTTGTCGATTTCGCTCGACAAGTTTCGTCAGACGCGTTGACTTAGTAGCTGTTCTGTACGTAGCGCCAAAGCCAAGATTGTCAGGATAATCGGTCTGAATATATAATTGTGAAGTAGCGCAATAAAAGGTATTTTTCGTACTAAGGTCGCTCATCACACCCCATGACTGCGAGCTTCTCACAACCCTACAACCGTTCTTATTTTTCGCGTTCAATAGCACCTTTATTCTTTCTATTTACATTGCAACTTTCACATGCATAACCATATATCTGATACCAATTGTTTTCATCTTGCAGCCACTGAGCTCCAGTTCCCAGTAGCAGTCCTTGCCAGAGGCAATCCGACATCATCAGGCTTCTTCAAGCAAATTTTGGAGCAATATAAATGTCATCCTGTGTACGTCTTGCTTGCATAACCGTATGTCGCACAATAAAATACTTCGTGTGACAAAAACAACCAAGGCTCAGTCGTATTCCTGTAACTCCCACTACATTCCGACAAACGCGAACAAAAAAACAGTCCATGGAAGAAAAAAAGGAACAACAAAAGAGGACGGGAAGCAGAGCAGAGAGGAGGAAAGCAGTAAGAGAGAAACGGATGACACGTCATTTACGTCATTCGCGACATAATCAAAAAAGAAAAAAAAAATAGGGTGGCTAGTCCTTAGACATTGGTCGAGCTCCGGAGGTCACGTGAGTTTTCTGCTACAATAGATTTATACTACAGCTTCGCGCCCCTGCTGGCGCCCTCTTCATGAGCATACGTCACACGCGCGCGCGCGCGCAGCGCCACCACGTCTGCCGTCGGCGTTTCGGTTTTGGTCTCATCGCCCTTCACGCCTCGCGCATGCGCTTCGAGCACGGTGGTGGTGCTGGTGGATTCGCTTTCGTTCTAACGCGCATTTCTTTACGTTTTTTTTTTTATTTGGAGGCGCCGTACAAAGAGAGAGCGCGCTATCCGCGCGTTATCATTCAAACCAATACTTGGAAATGTTCAGTTACCACGCTTTGTAAACTTGTCCCCGTATCCACGCTTCTTGGGAAGAGGTGGAGAATTACTGTTTCTGTTATATATGATGCGTACATCTACATATGGGTGTGTCGCTCTAGATTTTACCGAAGGAACCAGCTGTCATCGGAAACCATTGATGACTACGTATCAGCCCTCAAGACTCTTGCCAAAGAGTGTAATTTCGGTGAGGTGCCTTCCACGGAACACGCACATGGTACAGGCGGAGCGCGCGCGGCGCAAGGAACGCCGGCTCCTACAGATGCAGAGCAGACATCATCGACAGCTACACCGACGACGGCAGTGGCTGCAGCAACGTCATCCGGAACCACATCGAGGATGTCTCAGTTGACGTCGACACGTCTGCCCTTAGACGTCATGCTAAGGGACAGGTTCGTCTGCGGGTTACTCGATACACATCTTCAACAACGCCTGCTAGCAGAGTGATACCTGACATTCCGGCTAGCTTATGACATGGCGAACGCCGTGGAGGCAGCCGCTAAGCAACAACCGGAGCTACGGAACCGTACACAAGACAATTCTATACATCAGACGAAGGAAGACAACGACGGCTGGAAGACGGGAGACCGTAAACGCAGTGAACCCAAAACACAGAAGAAAGGAGACAAGAGATGCTTCCGCCGCAAAGGTAAACACAAACCGACAGACTGCAAGTTCTCCAATACAGTTTGCAGCTATTGCAAAAAGACGGGCCACATACAAAAAGCGTGCTTCTCAAAGAAGAAGGCCCAAGAGAAACAACATAAGAGTCATCATATGGAGAACAGTGATGCTTCAAGTGAGGATGACAGTCTTTACGACATTCACCAGGTGCACTCAGTCACAAAAGATGCATCACCTAAGTTCACCATGGGTTTGACTGTACATGGGAAACATATTCCATTTGAAGTGGACTCAGGATCAGCCTACACCATAATCAGCGAGGAAACCTTCCGACAAATCTGGTCTCGAAGTAGACCGAAGCTATGTCAAAAGGACGTACACCTCCGCACTTGGTCAGGAGAAGGACCACCACTTTCCGGCACATGTGATGTGCGAGTGCGATGGAAAACAAAGGATTACCTCCTACCGCTGCTCGTGGTAAAAGGGAACGGGTGCAACCTGTTGGGTAGGAACTGGTTTAAACCCCTACGCATCAAGCTCAATGGCATCTACTCTGTGGAACCGCAGGATCAGCTGGAGTCCATACTGCAGAAACACAGTGCAGTGTTCAGCGACACGATCTCAGGGCACACCGGTGCACCAGTAGACCTGGAGCTTAAAGACGACGCCCGGCCTCAGTTTCAGAAGGCACGACCTGTGCCATTTGCTTTGCGTCCGGCAGTAGAAAAGGAACTTGAGAGGTGGGAATGGCAGGCCATAGTCATACCTGTTCAGCATTCTGACCGGGCCACTCCTGTCGTAACAGTACGAAAAAAAAGATGGCTCCATAAGAATGTGTGGAGATTACAGGAGCACAGTGAATCTGATGACTAAGAAAACAGCCTATCCATTGCCGACAGCATCGGAAGTGCTAGCTAACCTACAGGGTGGAAAACTTTTCTCCACGTTAGACTTGGCACAGGCGTATCAACAACTACAACTAACGCCTGAGACAGCACACATGTTGACCTTAAACACAGTAAAAGGGCTATACGCTGTCAGGAGGCTGCCTTTCGGAGTTGCCGTAGCCCCTGCAATATTTCAACGTTTCATGGAAACTGTGCTTGCAGGCATAGAAGGCACAAGTGTGTACCTAGATGATGTGATAGTGTCAGACTCCACTAAGGACGAGCATCATAATAGTCTTGAACTTGTTTTGTCGCGGCTCGAGCAGGCCAACTTACGTCTGCGAGAAGACAAGTGCCGTTTTGCAGTTCCGGAAGTATGTTATCTAGGGCATCGGATCGGCGCTCAGGGTATTCACACGACTGAAGAGAAGCCCTAATGGAGGCACCAGAGCCCAGAAACAAGGCCGAGCTTCAGTCATTTCTAGGACTGTTAGCATTTTACGACAAATTTCTGCCCGACAGAGCTACCATCGCAAAGGACCTCTACGATCTGCTAGGCAAGGATAGACCGTGGATCTGGCAAAAACAGCATAGCGACGCATACACGCAGTTAAAGCAGTTAGTGAACAAGCGCACAGTTCTGGCGCACTACGATAAGGACAAACCGCTCTTGTTGTCATGCGATGCGTCCCCTTACGGGCTGGGCGCTGTTTTAGCTCAACCCGACTGCACAAGCCAAGAAGCACCAATAACCTTTGCGTCGCGAACCCTAGGAGGTGCTGAAAGGAACTATTCACAGTTGGACAGTGAGGGCCTGGCTGTTGTATTTGCGATAACCAAGTTCCATTCTTACATCGCAGGACGACACGTGAAGATCATCACGGACCATAAACCATTGTTAGGTATTTTTGGAAACTAGAAACCGGTACCGCAGGTGCTGTCACCGCGAATGATTCGCTGCTGCATCAAACTTTCAGCTTATGACTACGAGTTAGTCTACCGCAAAGGTTCTCAACATCAAAATGCGGATTGCATGAGCAGACTGCCGCTACAGGAGAAGATGGATGAGCCACATCTTCCGGGGGACGTGCTCATGTTGGAGGCACTACAAACACCGCCGTTCACGATTGAGGAACTAAGTGAATGGACTGCTGCCAAGGATGAAGTTCTCGCAGCAGTGCACAAGGCTGTAAAGGACGGCACCATCTCCAAGCTGAAGGGCGAGAGATGCCTAGCATACGTCAGGAGAGCAAGCGAGTTAGGAACTCACAATGGCTGTCAGACGCGGGGCACGCGTATTGTAATACCAACTGCGGCAAGAAAAAGGGCCCTGGACTTAGTACATGCAGGCCAAAGGGGAATTGCAGCCATGATGGCGTGTGCACGTAGTTATCTATGGTGGCCGGGCATTGATGATGACATTCAGGCAAGGGTTGAACAATGTGCAAAGTGCCAACAACATCGCCGGTTACCGCCGAAGACTGTTATGAAAGAGTGGACGCGTGCAACACAGCCGTGGGATACCATCCATCTAGATTTTGCAGGACCATTGGAGGGTGTGGTGTTGCTCATCGTGGTGGATTCGTACACGAAATGGTTGGAGGTGCGCATAGTTCGCCGAGCAACGGCTAGTGCCGTTGTAGAAGAACTGCGTGGACTTTTTGCCACATTCGGAATTCCACGCATGGTTGTGTCCAACAATGGTACTCCTTTTGTCGCGTTGGACACCCAAGATTTTTTCAGAAAGAACGGGATCAGGTCAGTTACAAGTGCCCCATACCATCCTGCCACTAATGGGCAAGCGGAAAGAATGGTTGCAGAGACCAAGACTGCGCTCATGCGTGATCAGGAAGGAACACTAGAGTGCAGACTTGCTCGGTTTCTGTTCAAACAACATACAACGGTACACACTGCAACAGGATGCACACCGGCAGCAACAATGTTTGGAAGAGAATTGCCTACTGTGCTGACCTACCTGAAAGCCAAGAAGAGTCACGAGCCTGCTGAGGATCCAAAGATCTCCGGAGTACAGAATTTAGTGCCAGGACAAACAGTGCTGTTGAGGAACTTTCTGGCCATGCCAAAGTGGATCACAGGGAAGTTGGTGAGGAAGCTGAGAGAACGCTCATGAGTCATGGATACTGCTGCTGGTCTTGCGAGAAGACACGTTGATCATATTCGGCCATTGAAAGTGTCAACAGCCGAGAACAGTGACAACGTGTCACCATCCACACCATGGAGCTTGCCAGCAAGGCCTCCAGTGCCAGGGACAGAGGCACCTCAGACACCAACAAGCGACACCCCAGTGGTTACCAAGGGCAACACCCGGGTATCGCGTATCAGAAGACCACCCGCTTGGATGAAGGACTATTGTCGAACTAAGTAGGATGAGAGTGTTATATATGATGCATACATGTACTGAATGTAAGTTCGGTTTCGGTTTGGACTAGTTGTTATCACGCCCAGGGGGCGCGCTCGGTCTTCGCTCTCTCTGATGTAAACATGGCGGAATAAAGAAGCATTTTCTGTTTGAGCTCTGCAATCCACTGCCATCCCGAGGCTACGGGTTTTTCCCTGATGTCATAAATAACAGTTTCAGCAAGGAGAGTCCCCGAAACGAGCTCGTCATCACTGCTTTTCACTACGTCATAGACATGGTGGGCTTTGGCAATATAGGAAAGATATCCCCGGGTCCCCTACAGGAAATGGTGCGTCGGATATACGCCCGTTACAAGAACGTCTCTATAAGCGTTCTGGATGGACCCTTCGGAGTGATCAGTGAATTTTTGAAGTCGACGAACACCGAATTCAACTACGTGTCTGCAAACATCGTGTACCTCCTCGCTCGCGCCGTTGCTCATATTAAGTATTCACTGCGGAACCAACATCACCTGCAAGCAGTCTACATTGTGATTTTTGTCACTGATTTATTGAAATACCGTTTAGTCATCGAAATGGAACGCATTAAACAGTGTGAATAACTTTGACGAGACTCTGTGTTTTTTTTTTGTTTTTTTGTTTCATGGAAACATCTTTATTGAATCTAAACATATAGTCTTCCCTTGAGCAGGTCGATAGATGCTCGCACTCTCCCTGACTTGCTCGATCTCACACGAGCAGAACATTACGAGAAGATCGGACATGCCAAAACAGGTACGGGTAATCTTCATCGCAGCGACGTCATTGCGCGGGTCACTGCACCAGCACGATGTCGGAAGGGTCACTCTTCTTATACATTCATTCCGCCACCACACAGCCACAATGACCCGTGCTACTCCTGTCTTCGTCTTTTTATCGCACTGTCGACTTTACGCTCGACTACCGGGCTAGAGTGATGGTGCAATAGACAGTCTTTTATACGTCAATTTCACCATCGTGCTAGCCCGATGACCAACCTCCTCCTCTTCCTGTGCGCGAAAGTCAGAAGCTATATTTCTGAGCTACAATTTTTATTTTTTGACTCTCTCAATTATTATGACAACGCGTGCACAGACTTGGTCTTTTGTTGTATCACTCAATCCCCGATGACGTTCGAGGGCTGTCTTCAGGATTTTCCAGTGCTGCAAAAACGAGAGTGTTTTGTTACAATGCATTCAGACACAAAGAGCGGAATTTACCCTTGTATTCGCAGCAGCCGTAAGGAAAGGAACGTACGGCGTCGACCAGATAGCGCTTGTCATCGTAGGGGACCAAGCTCTTCTTGACTCTCGAAATGGTGTACATTGTTTCCTTCATGCTCTGGATGGTGCACTGCTTCTGAGAGACTGTCCTTTCATTGAATTGAGAATCTGGATACACTTCGTGCAATAAGTGTCTCCTCACCGCGTCTTTCTTAACTCCTTTCGCTCTCGCAATCTGTTTGTGTGTTCCGGCCAAGAGAATGCTGTACATTTTGGCTCGGATGGCTACGACTTCCTGAATAACTCCTCCTCCCGTTTCGTCTTTGAAGTACCCCATCTGGTTCGCGTGCTCGGCGTTGAAAAATGGATGGTCCCGTGGATAGGAGGAGAGATCTAGCTCGTGCTGAATTTTCATCAGCTGCTGTACGAGGCTCTCGCACGTGAGAGCAAAAATTATACTGTCCGTATATCCATAGATCAACTACACTGGACAGATTAAGCGAGAAAAGAGCGACTCGTATATGAAGTTGTACATTCGGACTTTCGATATCTCTATAAAATGGCAAAGACCACGTAAAGGGGCTGCGTGCATTTGATACGACGCTGTTTCATCTCGTACATGATGATCTCGTCACTCAGGATGTGGAAATGCTGGATGTCGACGGAACTAGCTTTTCTGAGCGCGCTTTCTTTGTCGTAGGCTATGGCGTACCTCTTCATGCGTCTGACATTTTGATCGTTTTTCCGAACGTGCTATTTGTTATGGTCCTATAAAGTAAACGCTCGAATTTCGTGGTTGAGGCATTCCTCAATGCGAGGTTTGTATGCACGAAGGCGGACAAAAAACTGTTTTGGCGGAACGAGAGCATGGCGTGAATGTGTTTTATTTTCATGCCCAACCTCACGTAGAGAGCGAGCAGATAATAGTGCACGACGTAACGTTCTTTGTCGTAACATGTCAGTAACAATTTCCTCGTGGGTGGCGCGTTCAGTGGCAATGCCTCCTTCAAGTTCCTTTGGTAGGGGGATAGTTCACCCTCGTCCACGGTTCTGTGTTCGGGTGCCAGAGGGAAATCCCTCGTGAGCGCGTGCAGTTCTTCGGGATAGGACAGGTCTACCACGTACACGTAGCCCACTTTTGAATCGTGAGGAATTTTGAGAAAATCGATATCGCCCCTGCTGAAAGGATCGACCCACTCAAAACCACCTGTCGGAAGATGGAAAGTCATGGCATAAGCGTACAAACTGTTTACATCTAAGTACTGATTTTTTTTTCTCTTGTTGAGGGTCGTAATCGTCGCATCCCTCGTGATTAGCCCGACAATATCTGTGGAAACTGTTGCAAATGCCGCCCCTGATTCCCCTTTCTATCGTTTCGTACATCTCACGATCGCTCATGAGCTCGAGTTTGACTTTGGTAACCTTCAGTGCGCTGCTCCACGCGTAACCGGCGAGGGATACGGTGCGTAAGGTATCTATCCCATCCATCTCTAGCTTAATCTTTCTGAAATACAGCACGACGTCGCAGAGCTGACAGGTGTCGAGCGCGACGTAGAGACGCCTGTAATCACCAAGGTTGCTACATTCAAAATATTCAAAAATATCACGGGCGTACTGATAGTCGTCGTCCGAGATATCTTCATCGTTCAGGTCATTTTTAAAAGCTTCCTTTGGCGGTAGCGCGGGCAAATTGAACGCTTCGAAACTGTCGACGAAGGTGTACGGATAAACGCCTTTCCTTAGGAGACAGCGGAAACGGTCATCGAACTTTTGGCGCGAACAAAGGAAGGAGCTTTCGCCACCGCTTGTAAGTAGCGTTTCCGCCAGGTTCGACAAGGAGAGGTTCAAAAACTGTGTGGTATCGCGGAAATGGAGATCGCCAATGTTGAACCCTCGTGTTTTTTCTGTGGTAGACGCTGAGATCCACGGTTCACCTAGCTTTAGAACGTGCATGTGGCGGAGAAGGGAGCTCAAATCGTATTGCAGGTTGTGCACGCACACGACGAGTTCTTTGGTGTTACGACACGTAAGGTTACACGTATCACACAGCGTCGCGACAAAATTCGAGGATCCAGGCTCTGCGAAGCGGGTGTGGTCGTGATGCGAGACCTTCCGCGTGTGACTGTTAAATTCTACCCCACAATATTTACAGTGCGTCGCACGTTGGTGACAAAGGTGGTCTTCCGGACTCATGACCAACGGAGAGGGGAGGCGGTTCAACCTACCGATTTGTTCGCTAAATCCCTCGAGCGCGAGCAAGCATTTTTCTGCCGCGTTAGGTCCCAAATACCCATCTGTGTCCATTATTTTTCCATCACAACTTCTTACTAGAACGATGCAGTACGAGCTCATCCTGTGCACACTCACGGCGTCCTTAACGAGCGCGTCCTTTTCCAAAACGCTTTCCGTGTCCAGTACCGCGAAATAGGGGTCGGGATGCATGTACTGTATCTTGGTGAAGGAGACGCTTTCTCCCGTTTTTGGCATTTCCAAAATCGTTTCATTTACGTCCCCGCATAGGCGTTCGTGTCGCTCCCACGCCTCTCTCGTTAGGTGCCCCTGGGTGCATTTCTCACAATAAAAATCGTCACTTCGTCCCATGAAAGTGCTAAATTTCCTGGATTCCATAGAAATGACCCCTAACCTCGAGCAAATGCACTTTATCCGTATACAGCATAGAGCGAACCCTCCCCGTGCTCACCGTCGACGTTTGCTCGTCGAACACATAGATGTTCACGGAGATTTTGTTTTTTCTCTCCCACAGGGAAATGTCTTCGTAAGTGACTAGGAAGCAGGACGGCCAGCACGTTACGCGCGTCTCTGGATTCGTAGCATCCATGAATTTTCTGTATCTGACGAAATCGTTGGGGTTATTTCTTAGTGGATGTATGAGCGCCAGCACGCTATACTTGAAACACTCATTTTCGTGGTTCTACGGTAGCTTGACGTTTGTCAGGATCCTTTCGTTAAGGACACGGGAAGTTCGATAGTGCACCCAATCCGCTTCGGTTTCAAACGTATTATTTTTAGGTCGACACATTGAACGTCTCTGGAAGTGAAGTCCGACCCTTCTCTCGAATAGTTTTCGACGCGGTGCGAGGACTCTGCGATGGCAGCATTTAACGCGCCTTCGATTTCTTGACGGTTATGAACCACTCTCATGTGAAGGTTCACGTGAAAGAGGTGCGAAGTTAACCCGTCGGCTCCGTCCTTAACCATGAGCGCCTTCGAGCACAAACAAAATTTGAAAGGCATGGGATAAGCTTCCAGGACGCGCATGATTACAGGAGCTATGGTCGGTAGATTGAGTCGCAAATCGTCAACGTTGTCGTCGTGCGGGGAACAGAGAAGCGTGTATCTGGTAGCCGTTCTGTCAAATGCCTCATCTGTGACAAAAAAAGGAATGAATCGTCTCTCCGTGACGGAGGGATGATTCTCTCACACACTTACTCTTCCTTCTTGATGAGACACACTTAAGGTAGTAGTTGTTTTTTGTTGATGTTGTGGTTGTTGAGGAAAGGATGGACACAGTTGACGGTGCCCCTGTAGAACTTGTGCGTGATGAAAGATTATGTCAGCGACTATCATCCCTAAACGTACAGAATTTAGAACAAACATAGCAATCATCAAACACATTCGGTTACATTTTTTCCCCACGAAACGGCCCACGTCGTTGAGGGATTGCCCTCGCGGGCTTGCAATAATTCCTACGAAGACAATCTCTTTATAGTGATGAGGAGCTACGGAAGATGATGAGCAGCGCGCCCCGCGCGCCTGCCCCTTGCCGCAGAATAAACTAGTCACTGACCCGTGAACACGTATCTGCTTCCTTCGCGCTAACATAATTGGTGGAGGTGCGAGAGCTTTCTCCCGCCCCCGGCTTCACACGTTCCTACCTGGAGCTCCGAAGTGGAAGGAAAATACCCCCGATGACACCCCCTGGGCAACAGCAACAGGCACCGGAGGCAGGCAACGGAAGCGGGAGTCAACCGACGACGGCTGCGCCGTCTCCGACTCGAGTTTGCCAAATGCGTCAACGGGACCCGCCGCCCTTCAGCGGCGCAGCGGATGACGACGTGAACGACTGGCTTGCCCAGTACAATAGAGTGGGCTCTCATAACAGCTGGGACGAGACCGCCAAACTCGCTAATGTGGTCTTCTTCCTGAAGGGCACGGCCTTACAGTGGTTCGAGAACAACGAGACCGGCCTTACATCTTGGCCCACCTTCGCAGACTCGATTACCAAGGTATTTGGCCGACCGTCCCAGCGGAAGCATTATGCTCTCCAGCGCCTGTCCACTAGAGCGCAACTCCCTGGCGAGACCTGCACCTGCTATGTGGAGGATGTCCTCTTCTTATGTCGTCGCGTCGATCCGGCCATGCCCGAGGTAGATAAAGTCAATCACATTTTGAAGGGCATCGCTGACGATCTCTTCGGCTTCCTCGCGCCCAAGTCGCCAAAAACCGTGTCGGAACTTATCGAGGAGTGCAGCGAGTTCGAAGAAATGCGGAACCGCAGACTTTCTCCTGGGTTCCATCGCCTCCCGGAAACACTTGCAACCTCGACCCCTTGCGACACACGGTCTCTCCTTGACCTCGTCCGTCGTGTTGTCGCCGAAGAGATGAGGTCCATTATGCTGTCGGCTCCTTTTACTCTACCTGCTTATTCCACACCTTGTGACCCCCACCACGACCAGGTCGCTACCGCCGCGGCCTCTGGCGCCCAACTTGGCGACATGGGCTTACCTACTGAGCCAACGTACGCCGCAAGGCCGACATACGCAGACGTGTGTGCTTCCCGCCCGTGGCAACCTCCTGTCCCACATTGGCCCGGAGTTCGCCCATATCGGCCCACGCAGCCGCCTGCGGACTACCAGCCAGCATTCGACCGCTTTTCACGCACCAACACGTGGCGCACGGCCGACGGACGTCCCATCTGCTATTACTGCCGCTCACCTGGCCATATCCTGCGATACTGTCGTCGCCGCCGACCTGACACTCCCCCGTCTGGCCCGGTTTACTATTCACGCCAACTGCCGCGGGACTCTGCTAACGACGCTGATCACGCAGGTGGCGAACGGCGCTCACGGTCGCCGTCGCCGTACCCCCGTCGTCTGCGGACGTCGTCGCCCATGGTTACATCGGTCCCAAACTAATTCGTGCAGCCTGCGGTACCCTGGAAGCGCAGGCTGCAGCTCCGAATCCGCCGCTATATTCCGCCGTACATTCTTTCGGTCCAAGCTCCGCCCACGCCGTCGCTCTACGCCCACAACGCCCCAACGATATCTCAATCCTCCTGGACAGTCACCCTGTGCTTGCCCTAGTCGATACCGGTGCCACGAGATCATGTGTGTCCAGGGAGTTCTGCCGCCGTATCCGGAAAGTTTGCATGCCGCCGCCGGTCGGACAGTTCGTGCGTATGGGAGACGTCTCTCTGGTCGGCCCGATAGCAACCTGCGCCGCTAGGGTGTCTGCTTCGGGATCAACGCATGCTGTCTCCTTTCTGGTCCTGCCACAGTGCATCTGTGATGTGATACTGGGCACCGACTTCCTGTACGACACTCGGGCCGTGATAGACTGTGGTACTGGTACCATTAGTTGGGATATCTTACCGAACGAGACCTTGTTTGACCAAAATCAGCACAGCACCGTCAGATTGTGTGCCGGAGAAGATGTCGTTCTATTCCCTCACGCGCTGTCCCCCGTACGTCTCCGCGCCTCTACATCTTGTCCTAACGGGCCCGGTTTAGTGTCTTGTGCGCCGGCATTGCTCTCCAAAGGCCTGCTGCTCCCTGCCAGTTTGGTATGCCTGACGTCATGTACAACAGTTGGCTGGGTCCTCAACCCCACGACAGAAAAGCATTTCATCCCGCAAGACATGTGTGTCGCCACTCTTACAGCCGTCGCCCCCGACGCAATATTTCGTGCTTCACACGACGCCTCTACCAGCACCGGTTTGCAGGAGACTCCACCCTCGGCTCTCCCGTGGCTCCGTAAGGCAATCGCCGATGACTTGCCGCCAGATGAACAGCAGCAACTATTGTCTACCCTGGGAAAATTTCATGACATCTTCGATTGCGATCCCTCCAGTCCTCACTTACCGGTTACGAACATGGTAGAGCGCCCTATTAATACCGGCAGCTCCCCTCCGGTTCACTGCCGCCCCTATCGGGTCTCCTCCTCGGAGCGCGATGTCATCCAATCGCACGTCGCCGACATGGTCAAACGCGGCGTGGTTCAGCCATCATCCAGCCCGTGGTCTTCCCCTGTCGTCCTCGTTAAGAAAAAGGACGGTACTTGGCGGTTCTGTATTGACTTCAGGAAATTAAACAAGATCACGAAGAAAGACGTGTATCCGCTACCCAGGATTGACGACCTCCTTGACTGCCTCAATGGGTCCGAATACTTCTCCTCCCTGGACCTCCGCAGCGGTTACTGGCAGATCCCCGTCGCCGATGCCGACCGTGAAAAAACTGCTTTTGTTACCCCGGATGGCTTATACGAGTTCACCGTAATGCCATTTGGTCTATGCAATGCCCCCGCTACATTTGAGCGGATGATGGATACCATCCTGCGCGGGCTGAAGTGGCAAACGTGTCTCTGTTACCTGGACGATGTAGTAGTATTTTCTTCCACGTTTCAAGACCATATCGACAGGCTATCGGAGGTCCTCTCCCGGTTGCGTTCTGCTCGGCTTCAGCTGAACTCGAAGAAATGCACTTTCGGTGCTCGCCGTGTCACAGTCTTGGGCCATGTCGTTGACCGCGACGGCATCCATCCCGACCCTAAAAAGGTGCAAGCGGTTCAGGATTTCCCTCCGCCCTCCTCACTCAAGCAACTACGAGCGTTCCTTGGCCTTTGCTCCTACTTTCGGCATTTTATACCACGCTTCGCCGACATTGCCGAACCGTTATATCTCCTCCTCAAACGCGATGCCCCCTATACTTGGTCAGCCGCTGCGAGCTCTGCTTTTGAGGAACTCAAACAACGCCTCACCACGGAGCCCGTCCTGGGATTCTTCGTTCAGGACGCCTTGACCGAACTGCACACCGATGCTAGTGGCACTGGTTTAGGCGCAGTACTTGTCCAAATTATGTTAGCGCGAAGGAAGCAGATACGTGTTCACGGGTCAGTGACTAGTTTATTCTGCGGCAAGGGGCAGGCGCGCGGGGCGCGCTGCTCATCATCTTCCGTAGCTCCTCATCATCTTCACAACAATAGTTGACACCGGTCTCCTCTTTCAGAGTGACAGGATACAGAGTGACAAGACAAAACATCCCCCACACTGCAATGACGAAAATTGCTGCAAGACGAAAATTTTGCTGACATAGGCACACTTCGTGTAAGTGAGCCCTTGGTCATCCCCACTGCCTCCCATCAGAGGTTTTCGAGGATACTATAGGAATGCGATGTACGGATAAAGTATCCTCGAAAACCTCTGATGGGAGGCAAGGGGGATGACCAAGGGCTGATTTACACGAAGTGCGCCTATGTCAGCAAAATTTTCGTCTTGCCACTACATGTCTCCAGTTCCAGCCATCAGTATGCACCAGCTTGTCTCTCTTGTCAAGACAACCTTGTTTCGATGGTCCTAACGCTGATTGCCTTGATAAGACGTAGACGGGAACTCCCTCCTGATTGCTCGGACAACGCATCCAGGAATCTGTCGTCTGTTCCTTGGACTTGGTTCCTGTTTCCCCAGACCCATCTTGCGAATGACAAGTATGCCGTGAACCTCAGGCAGCTGGAAAAGACAACTCCACATGACATTTCTTTTTGTTTAGCATCATATCTTGTGTGCATTTGCATAATCTGCCAAATCTCCCGCAGTGTTGGGCAGACAATGGCCAGAACAGAAGAACAGACATTATCCCAACTTTGGAGTTCAAATCCTGTTCATTCCTTCCTTAGTTCCAGGGTCCCCCACATTTTGAATGTGGAAGGTTGGCAAGTGTGCAACATTGTACAACAGAAAAATGGTCCGGCTCTTGCAGGATGAGCCCAATTCCAGCTGCTAACCCCTCTCTACGGAGGCAGATGTCCCTGATTAAAGGGTGTTGTGTTATGCACTGCACGGCGGCACTGTTGCACATTTCTACCACCCGTGGCAACAGAATGGCAACAGAGGCGCTCGTCGGGCTCCTGTGGGTCGCAGACTCCACACAGACACCTGCCGATTTCAACATTCTAAACTGTTTCGCACAACCGACGGCAACCATGCAAAGAGATACGTCACCTAAAAATGTCATCCCGCAGGTTAGCCGCAGCCACATCTCGTGAATGGTCGGCGGGTTCCAGAGGCATTGGGTCCGTAGAGTATGGGTCACCATCCAGTATTAACTCGTCTCCGCTACCGCTAACATGTTCGTCAGAATCTTCCCCAGACAGAGAAACATCACTCTCATTTTCCGACTCTGTTTGCTCCCTTCGCTTCGCGATCGCCAAACAGGCGCGCGGCTCGCATTTCCCGGGGCGAGCGCCGATTGGCCTTATCCGTGTGACGTTTGCTCCCACTTTTAGAGAGCGAGGGCGAAAGGATCCTGGTATATTTTTCATCGGATTGCGGGAAAAGTACGCCGCGGATCGAAATGGTATTTTCGGACCCACTTCAGTGGTCGGCAAGGAATTAGAATTCGCATTAGTTTCGAAATTGACCTCGGAGAATGCGACTGTCCCTTTAAGAGGAAACATGTTTGCCATTCGCCGACCTTACGGTTACTCCAGTTCTTCCCTTTTATATTCTTAGTACGTTATGAGTTCCTTCTCTCAGAGCTGTTAGGTGTGCATTATTAAAGGTCAGCTACGCCGATTTCCCGATGTGTTGAAACGGTTGTGATATTCAGAACGAGCACATCCAACTGCCCCCGAAACGCACCTTCGTTTCTCAATTTTGTCTTCCTATTACGAAAATTTATTCATCAAAGAAACCAAAACAAGCCATGGGCGCAGCCATTTCTAGATGGGATGGGATGGGTAGATGGGATAAACCTGCTCCATCTACGTAGATAGAGAATCGTGCGTCTGATTGGATGAAAGCTGAGGCTTTCTCTGACTTCCCTGGCGTCTTCTCCCGTTTCGAGGAAATCCAGTTATGGCCGCTGGCTACGATGAGTGTTTCGTCCGAGGTAATCCCGAGAACTATTGAACGATGGAAACAACAAACGCGAACTCACCTCAACATCATTTTCGGCGTGAAATTGTGATTATGTGCTCGAGAACTTCGCAGTTCAACCGTTCAGCTGCTATTCACGTCAACCCGTTTGCTGCTTTTACTACAAGTGCAGGAATGGGAGCGATTGAGCAACAACGTGAGACTTGGTGATCGTTTGAGCATATACCTGCAGAGGACTGGTCTTCAAAGAAAGAAGGCCGTATTTCTGCCCATGCACATCGTGCGATTGCCAGGCTTGTTACACGAGATAGATATATTGTGCAGCATCATAGCGCGACTGCAATGAACGACGTAGGAATGTATCGTGACCACTCGAACTGCATTCGTTGAACCATTCGTCGGTTATATGAAGGTGCTCATTAGAGTTGCCCCGAACAAAAAGTGTGGGATGTAGTTTTGTAGTGTGTTGTTTATCTCGTAGAGCGCATCGCAGCATGTAGGTCGAGAGCCCTTATACGTATTTTTTGCATGTTTACTTGAGTGTGCGCATTGTTCTATACCACACAGGCCATATTTCATTCATAATAGTTTCGCAAATAAACACGTACGGGTCGATCTCATATTGCTTTTGAGTTAGGCATAGTGTCTTCAGATCAGGGTATGTGTACCCTGTTTGCTGGGCCCAACAGATGTTATTAAGGTATTAAGGGTAGTGCAGCATTTCCCACTACCATGCTAACATTGCCTGAATAAGGAACCTTACACTGTGCTGTGTATTCCACACTCAGTTGTCTCGCGATGTATACCCCCAATTATTATATTGGGTACTCCACATGATCAACCAGTCAGCACTTCCCATATCCTATTTTTTTTAAACATGTGCTTAAAATTGCACAACTGCCACTCAAGTAACTTTGCCACCAAATTAGTCAGTGACAAAAGGTATATGTACTTTATCGCAAATTTAATAACCTTAGTGGAAATGGTTGATGGTGTCCTCTGCCTTGTACGGTGCACTTCATAGCAAAATACACAATAGTCCAAATGTTTTCCTTGTCCACAAATGCCCTGTCAAAGCTGAAAGACTCTTATCAAAATGGGGAAGCGGGCTTGCTTGTCCAGAGAAACAAATATGAAACTGCAGTGCTCAACGTAAATAACTGCATGCTCAGCAACTAAGGCTGGTGATGCCGAAGACCTAATATTTCTAGGTTAAAAGGAACAAAGGAGAAAAGACCACTGCGGCATATTAATGTTGTTTCAAAAGTATAACACCACAAAATTTGTGAGAGTCAGTTGGTGTATTTAGTTACGTTGGTCACCTCCTGCACCAATTTTTAATAAGATTCAAATGCGTTGCTACCAACCAGGACCTAAGCTTGACCTATGATCTAATAATAATAATAATAGTATCTATCTATGACCTATATGGACCTTCACCACTAGTTTGGTCTAGGTTTCACACATGGCTTCTAGTGAAATTCGAAGCTGCTCTGTAGAGCTGACAGGAGACTTGCAGAGTAGAGAATTTTTTATTTATACTTTCCAAAGAACATGTAAAAAACAATGTGCTGTACCAACTGTATTCAAAGAAATACAAATATACTTTGTTTTAGCTATGTGCATATTAGCAGATGACAGGTGACTGATGACACACAATGGGCGTCAAGGGTGAGAACACAAGAATACTACCACTGCAGGCACAGTCCTGAAATTCTAAGTCACCATTTGTCAGAAAGCAATGACCACGCACAGCCTAAGGATCATATTGAGCTTCTTCCATCATTCTTTTTATTGACAGCATGTTGGCTGCCATCCAGTCCATGAAAGTGACCCTTATCGTTTAAACAACAGCAAACGAGCTGGTGATAGTGTCCATGATGGCGAGACCTGAAGAGGAGATACAAGAAGGGACATAAACACGCTATGTTGAGACATTGTGTATGTCCCTTCCTATTCCTTGTCTCAGGGTTTTCCGCTATGGACATTCATGATGTTTCCTTCGGCAAACTTTACATATTTTTATGTAGAATTGTGGAGGTACAGCCAGGCGCTGTTAGCAAATCACACAGTACTTTTCTTGAATCAAGAATCCATAGAAGGTACACAGTCATCTTCAGCATTGCACACATCTATGGGACATGTTAATCACTTTGGAATGTCACAGACATGTCATGGAGGCCGGCACATGGTTAGTGGTGCTGAACAGACAACTATTTGTCAGAGTTTAAGCATAAAAAGCAGTTTTGTCACCTGCATGTTGAGACAGATGTATCTCTACATACTTTGCCATGACACAAATATATGAAGCAACAAATGTACCCTCTACTTTATTATGGTTATTAGTCAACACTGCCAAGAATGTGGGAATACAGTCTTGTACCACCTACACTCTTCAAAATGACCTTCACACACGACACATTGTAGGTCAACGAGACTCCAGAATGATGTCCTCTCCCTCCCCATTGGCTGAAAACATTTTTCTACTACTTTGCATAAGGGGAAGTTAGTACAAGAAACGCACACATTCCTTTTTTGAGCAAATCAGTATTCAGACCGTTACCATACTGTGGTAGGCCTGCAGTGCATTACGTGGTACAGCACACACTGTAAAAAATGTCACCGTAGAACATGTCCCCCATTCTAATGACAGTCTTCTCCAGTTTTTCAAACTGCCATTTCCCATAGTGCTTTATGGTATGACACAGTATTTCTAAATCTTTACTGTAGTTTACTGGTTGTAGCATAAAAAAGACACCGTTTCCGATCACAGGACGCAAGCCATAAGTGCTATACGGAAACAGTACATGCTGCTCTCTAGCAGTTGTTAGTGTTTGGACATGGTATGGTGCATGCAGGGTAAATTCCATGGTTAAAATATCCAAACGTGAACAACTATTAGATTACATGATGTAGAATGCTCTATAGTACAGTAAAACCTCCAAAGTCCGACACCTCCCTACCTCGGACAACTCCCCATGATTTCATTGCACGGGCAGGCTCCCATTGAAACTACATGGGGACGAAATTCTCTACGTCGGACACCTCCCTATCTTGGAAGTAGGATAGGGTTTTCCCTGCAAAGTCGGACAAAACCCTGGCCAAATTACGTCAATATCGGCCCATCTTTGCACCAAAAAGACCCAAAATGAGCCAGTGGCCTTGACTTTTGCCCCTTTTTTCCCCTATACTGGTCTCAGCATTTTGTTGCTTTAGTTTTTAGAGTCCAAAAACAAGTGCTGTCAGTCTACATTGTAATTCTTTGTGAGCACTTGTCTTCAGTTTGTCTAGAGCCTTTGAACGAGCACTGCACCAAAGCTATGAGAAGTAGGCTGACGCTTCAGAGACAAGTCCTTGCTGCTCGAAAAGCTCCAGAGGTAATGCCATTGAGTAGAATCTGAACGGAATTGAATATACTAAAATCAGTAATAATTATCAGTGAAGAGTGGGTAGATGTACCACTACCAGGCACCACCACCAGGTACCACTAAGGACCTTAAATTGAAGAAGGGGGACATTTCTCACAGCTGTGATCTCTTCCATTTTTTGTTGCCGTCATATTCTGTAACTCGGACACCTCTATAAGTAGGAGACGCTTCGGCTGCACCGCGGGTGTCCAACATAGGAAGGTTTCACTGTATTTATGTTCCGTGTCATGTGACCACAAACAATATATACTTTTGCTCATGCTGCACAACACAGGCGAATTGAGCTGCATGTGAGGATAATAACATGAAACCCGAGGCACGGAGGAAAAGGCATGACTTTACGGTCTCTGTGTCAGTTGTTTCATGTTGTAATTGCGTACCAGCTGGCCTGTACCTGAGAATAGGTTTGATGCATTATACATGCACCATAGACATGCAGTATGTGGTGTGTTGTGATAGTAATGCCACTGCCAATTGAAGAATAATGCTCCAGGTGGATTGTTTCGGTACAATCTTGAACTATGCATACCAAGGGGTAGGGCATCTGCGTGACAGGTTTACCTGGAAGTAAGAATGTAAATGTTAGCTGAAGTCATTGAATAATTAACATTATCAATATACTGCTGCAGATCATACCAACAATAGCACACAAGATGCTCCGATACGTTATGCAGGAATGTCTCTGTACTCACAATATTAGTACAGCAGCTACAGAAAGGCATAAAACAAGTTTTTGTATACATGATACCACTTGAATGCAAAACAAGCTTCTGCTGCACTGCCAGAACACCACGGCGGACAGATTTACCTTACTTCACCTGAGAAAAAGTATGTACTGTTGCACACATGATGCTGTTTGAATGTCTCGAAAAACATAATTTATGACCGAAAGACATCAACTGGAAGATTTCGATTTACCTTAGTCAAAACTGAGAAAAAGTATGTGCTGTTGCACACGTGAAACTGCTTGAACTGCCCTTGAGCGCTCTGGAAGAACACCTTATTTGTGACCAAAATACAACAGCTGAGCCAACATTGAATTTATACCTTACTCAAAATACACAAGATGTGCTGCCGTGCATATGATACGATGATACTGCTTAAATGTACTCTGAAAGCGCTGGCACCTCAGGCATGGTTGCTCTAAGCTAGCGAGCAACAGCAAGGGTATACGAACACAAGAAGTCGAGCACAAGTGATAGAATGCACTTGATTAATCAGAAAATGAAATGTCTCAGTACCAGGTGTCACTGTTCCGTCAAGAAAAACAGATAAACTTTGAAGGGGCGTCTGGTTGGCACTGGTGACAGCCTTCAGCTTGAAACCCAGACGGTGATAGTTGAGACGTGGAGAGCAAGCTTTTCGGTGGTGCCAGAATGCCTGCAAAATCATTTAACAAATAAGGCAATTCCAAATCTGTACTAAGAATACACCCGCTGGGGCGTAATCTCTAAAGGATGAAGCAGTAACTGACAGATAGCGTATTTTTCTCTTCTACGTGATGCAATTTGCACCGCATGACTGACTTGTCTAACATTACGTGTCTTACCTTTATCTGCTGCCTAGTCCTGCCCCTGCAATCTCCTGCTGCAGATAAGGTTGGCACAGCATCCCGGACGAGACATCTTCGGCTTCTTGTGAAACAAGTTGCGCATTGCTTCCGTAACATTCGTATGAGCCAGATGAACAGATCAAATCACTGCTTTCGAAGGTGGCACCCAGTCGGAGTTGTAACCGACTGTTGCAGTCAATAGATTTCTCTTTCGCCTTTCGGAAAATTGTGGTTTGAAACATTGGAACTGCATGCTGAAGTGTTCTTGCAGACGGGAGCAAAACGCTCACGCATTCTCGGCACGCAGCACAGAACACGAATCACACCAGGAAGTCTGCACTGGCCTAGCAAATGCTTTGCAGTCGAAGGAAGCAAAACTCACGTTCCTCGTGGGTTTAGTGAAGTCCAGAAATATACTAGCTCCCTAATAGCGAACTGTTTATCACTTCCCCAATGTGAATCTGCGCAGCAGACGGCTCGGCAGAAGAAACTGGCCGGCTTGGCGGAAGAAACCAAGCCAAAAGTCATGCCAAGCCGGAGCGCGGGCAGACCTCGAATGTGTCGTCGACACAGGGTTTGCGGGCCACAAGACGGGATGTCAGTGAAACTAAAAATTCACTTTTTCGGAAAACCGCGAGGAGTTTGGGATAACTATTTTGCATACATAATCAGTGTTCCCTTATGAACACATCGTGTGAGTACCATTCCATTCTGTAACACTCGAAAATCGGCGTAGCTGAGCTTTAAGTAAACAAAATAAATAATACGTATTGTTGCGGAGACGTTTTGATGATCCCGGCGATGGTAATGAGCTCTACACATGTAATTGGATAAAATACTCTCCACCATAGCGCTGTCAAACATCAGTATAATTTCATTTTCGATTTTAATGGAAAACCAGTCGCCTACGGTTACGAACAGAGTTCATGAGCAGTGGTGCAAAATTTCTGTATTTTTGCGGTAGTTTGTAAAATCACAAAAGGAGCCCATATTTTTCAGTGTTTAAAGGTGATTTTTACTTTCTGCCTGAAAATTACCAAAATGTAAATAGGATGGGATTCATGAAGTACATTCATTCATACACGAAGAGCAAAATGTGTTGCAGTTTCAGTTGACAGCCAAGAACACGGACGGAATGAAGAGGACGGCACAGAGTCAATATAATAATAATAATATGGTACTGTGATGGTACACTAAAGGTTTGTAAAGGTCGGAAATCTCCGACACACGGTGCTGGAAGCAATGTTTACCTCCCCACCACGCTACCGCCCTCGGCCGGGATCGAACCCGCGATCTTGAGCTCAGGAAGCGAGCACGTTACCGAATGAGCTACCGAGGACGGTCACAGAGTCCAGACCAGATTGAAACCTGTTTGCATTCCTGTCCAATTCGCTCCGTCTGTGCTCTTTCGTGTCTCATGAAACTCCAGAGAGCATCGTCCTTCTCACTTCAGACATTTCAGACATTCATGTTCATTCAAGTTCAGACATCTATTCCGCTACATTTCACTTTATTAAGACAAATACCTGCCGAATATTAAAAGAGAGAGTGTGTTAGTGCCGCAATCTAGAGTGTGTGTTGTTTTTAGCTGCAGCAGAGTGCTTTACAGGAAAAAGCTGGAAGAACAGCAGACATACCGTTTCTGCTGGTGGGCTACGGTTAGTGGGTCGAAGACAGTTCGTGACTTCTGCACGACTAATTACTTGAAGTTCATTAAAGGTACTGTGAAGCAGCACCGATCAAATGTCATTTAGTGTGGCTATTCGATAGTCCAAGCCACCAGGACAAAAACTGCGCAAGTTTTAGTCCAATCGACGGTGCAATTAATTAGAAAATTGCAATTAAAGATTACAGGCAACACTGTAGCAGGTATTCGAAATGAATCCGTACTCCTCACAGATACAGCGGCAACCACATTGCATGCGTATAACACTGGGCAGACATAACATTCCACCATAAAATCCGTCCCTGCAATCCACACAACGATCCACATCTGAGGATAAACAGATAAGCGAACTGAAATGAAATGCTGAGCTGTTGAAAAAAATGTGTCAGACGCTCAAGAAGCCAGATAGCGCGGGGACTTGTTTGTTCACAGAGGTTCACAGAGAGAGTTTGTTCGTTCGAAAGAGGCCGCGAACAGAAGGAGCGCGCAGTCGCAGCAGTGAAGTAGGGAGAGCCTCCATCGAGCAGCGGCCAGCGCTGGGTTACTTCGCAAAAACAGGGGTTAACAGGTTAAACTGTTAACAAGGGTTTCGGAATGCATAGGTAAACAAGAAAACTAATAATATGGTTACTAAAACAACGAAGTTCCTATGTAATAGTGTGTAATACCAATTTTCAGTGTTGCCCGCCGTACAGGGGGTTGTTTGACACCAGGCGTCGCACCGTTCCACTAAGCCGCATCTTTCATGGCAAATTAAAAAAATATTTATAGCGCGTTGTCGGTCGTATGGTTCCGCATATGGCATTTAGAAGCAACGAAGTCTGTGGTCACATCACCGGCATAGCATGCTTGTCTACTGCTTTACAGTACCTTTAACAACTCAATTAGGTGGACAATAGTGATAACAAAACAGAGCCCATCAGGACCGCGCGACTTACGTCGCTGGAGGGTTACCCGGGCCGCGGAGCTGTTGATCTAGCCCGTAGATCACCTCCAACTCCAATCATCTCCGTCGGTCCAAAGCACGCCGCCCTCTGACGTGGAACTAACGCTATATGCTCCCTGCGCCTCCGATGCACGCGGTTTCGGCTGATTTGCATATATATTAGGTTACGTGCTTTTTTCAAGATTTTTCGAAAGGGGAGTGGCTCACAACAAGGATTGTCTCCCATTCTACTATGCCACTTTTGCCCGAAATCTCCTATTTAAAATGTTAATAAATGAATTTAGGTAACGGGTCAGCGGTATAAGCCAGTCTGCAAAACGGAGTCTATGCAATTCTGATGCAGTTTTTCATTTAAAAAATCTGTAAATAAATCAAACATCTCTGATAAAGACGGAAAGGTGGAGTGGTACTACTGTGCGCAGAAAGAGACAACTTTCGTTCAATATCATTTGGGATTGACATGACCACGATAATCAATTTCTGCGCGATGGGTTTCGTATTTGTGCAACTGAGCCGCCAAAAACGAGTGACTAGCAGGGACACAAGTAAGCGCATAGTATGACCTAATTCCATAGTATCATAATTATTACTCGTAATATCAATTAATATCGGCAGGGGTTTGGGGTTTTGGTACCGCATACCTACTGTGACTATAAACCTTATGTGGACGTGATCGCATGGAGGGAGTATAGCAGATAGCGGCGGGAGACAAGAGGGTAAATGCGTCCCTTGTCCCGACATCAGCAGGAACCATATGCCATCGATCCCGAAATGATTATTATTTTTATTATTATTATTAGTTATTTCCACGATATTGTGGGGGAGACAGGGACAAAAAGCTCCAATGGAGCTTGACGAAAGGTCCCTGTCACCTACAGCATGACAGCAATCACTTTATCATAAACACTAACTGACATGAGAAAGAACAAGTACAACTGAAAATCACATAATCAGATAGGCAAAACTGAAAAAGAAAAAGCATATGGTCACATAGGCTAAAAACACAGTAAGAAAGCCGCCGAAAAATCTCATAACCAGTTCATTAGAGTCCAGTTGTGCACGCCTAAAAAAATAATGCTTTTAGATACCGGTTTGATGGCACAACACTATCGCCGAGAAAACCACACTCATTTAGCAAACGGGGCAAAATGTGTGATACGCTTTGTGCCCCATAACATGTGCGCAGTCTCGGGTATGACCACATCGCATCTCTCCTGGTACAATAGGACCTCGTTTCCGCCGAGAGGTTCACGAGAGACAGGAATTCATTACTATTATTTTTAAGTGCATTCCTGTAACAACACAAACATTTATAATTTAGAAAATTAGTGGCTGGAACTATTCCGTACTGCTCGAAGCAGGCTTTAGTTGATTGACGTGGGCCGAGGTTCCCTATGGCATGCATAAATCTATTTTGTATTGCTTGTAAGGTTCCTTGGTTTGAAATGGTTGTGCTGCCCCCGACCAAATGACAGTAGTTCAGCGTTGACAGGAATAACGCATTATAGAGCATTACTTTCGCACGAGTTGGTAGCACGTGTCTGAACACCCTTCCAGTAGCACCTGCAAGCTTACCACAAATATGATGGATATGCATATCCCATGACAGCGACTCGTGGAAGTGCACACCCAAAAACTTAGCACTACCAGTGATCTCAACATTTGACGACCCCGGTCTAAGAATGGGAACATTTTCAACACGTTTGTTTTTGGTCCTAAAGATGATTGCCTTAGTTTTATTGGGGTTGATACGGAGCATGTTCTTTTCTGTCCAGCGACTTATATCGCTAAGCACGTTGTCTCCCTTGTGCACTAAACTTTCTATATCATGTCCTGTGATAAGTAATGTTGTATCGTCCGCGTAGAGAATGAAATCTACGTTATTGGAAAGAGTTGCTATGTCATTTATACATATAATAAACAGGAGTGGCCCAAGGATACTTCCCTGGGGCACTCCGCAAGGAATTCTTCGTGGTTCTGATATGTTTGCTCCTAGTGCTACCTTTTGACTCCTGTTATTCAGATATGAGGAAAAAAACTTATTTGGTAGCCCACGGATACCATATCCTTCTAACTTGGACAGGAGAATCTTATGGCTTAAAAGGTCGAAGGCTTTCGTGTAATCCAAAAATGTGGCTAACGTAAGCAACCTATTTTCAATATTACAAATAATTCTCTCCTTAGCACTCAAAAGTGCCAGTTCTGTTGAGCGCCCAACCCGAAATCCGAACTGTTCCTTTGCGATAATACCGTGTAGTATAAGGAACGACAGCAGCCTTTGATACATTATTTTTTCGAGTAGCTTTGAAAACACAGGGAGTATTGAAATCGGTCTGTAGTTTGAAAATAAATTCTTGTCCCCACATTTGTACAGTACAGTCACCCTTGCTACTTTCATGCGGCTAGGAAAGGTGCCAGTACTCAATGACATATTATAAATATGCGACAAATATGGCGATAGTATATCGATAGTATATTTCACCGGGGTAATTTGAATTCCATCAATATCAGGACTCTTGCTTCCCTTTAAGCCTCTAACTATTTCGACAACCTCAGATTCCTCTGTGGGCGAAAAAAACGCGGAGTTTGTACTTGTATTGTAGGGAATTGTTATGTTCTCTTCAGTTCGATTTGTCGAAAAGGAAGTTAGGTACGTGTTAAAGGAATCAGCCAGTTCACTGCCACTGATGACTCTACCGTTTACAGACATGGTATCTGGAACATTACTTGTGTTTCTTCCATGGCGACCAAGTAGCCCATTTAGCTTCTGCCATATTATTCGCGAATCATTTGTGCCAGAGAATAGCTGACTGTAATAGTCCGCTTTAGCACGCCTCAGCTCATTGTTGACTGTGTTACGAAACAGTTTGAATGCATGCAGATGTTCATGTGATCTAGTTTGTAAGAATGTTTTATATTTTTTATTCCGTTTCCGAATCATCTTTAGTATCGCTTTGGTTACCCAAGGCTTCTTTATTTTTTATTTGTGACACGTTTTTGTAATGGGAATATAGCATTATAACTATCTAGAAACTTAGACATAAATGTATTGTACGCTTCCTCGCTGTCATTCATGTGCAATATTTGCTCCCAATCTGTTGACTGTATAGCCTCCCTAAATATCGTAAGAGTGGCTGGTGTTATGCTTCTGCTCCAGGTCTCTTTGTATTCGTTTTCAATACGCGTCGTTTTTGTAAACATGAATATGGGCATGTGATCACTAATGGCCGCATTAATGACTCCACTACCGGCAAGTAGTTCATGAGAGCAGTTTGTTATAAACAAGTCTAAGAGTGTTGAAGTTGTCGGAGTAATCCTTGTCGAAACATCAATCACATTATACATATCATGTACCTGCAGGGTGTGAGTGAACTCTCTTTGTAGTCTTGACGGCGTCAACATGTCAACATTGAAATCGCCACCCTGTACAAGTGTCAGCGCGTGATCATTTACAAAAGAATACAGTCTTTTAAGGATTAGCAGGAGAGGCGATGTATCTGCTTGAGGTGGGCGATACACTACACTAAAGACGTATTTTTGGTACTTCAGGGTTAACATTTCATATTCGGGACATGTAACAGAAAACTCTCCTGAAAAAATCCTGCCGGGAAACCCGGTTCCGCCTGTCCTCGGAGATATAACCGATCACTAGACGTTCTATGAACTCGCTCACCCGTGTTACGTTTCTATGTTCCAGGTGTATTGACAAAGGCGAAGGCGGCCCACACAGCGTCGAGACTGTTCGAAAAGTGTGTGAAAGACATATTTCATGCACTCAAGTTGCATGCCAAGTACATGCAAACGGTACGCTTTTAGTGTACGTGACTTTCCGTTCTGCACATGAAAGCCGCCAGAGGGCTATTTGGAAAATATGAGTAAGCCCGCCCAAAAGTAAATACCGAGATTCACGTGTTATTGTCTTCCAACAATGAATAATCCGTTTCGGTAGATAGATAGATCTAGTAGGTAGAAAGATGAATAAAGTGCATGAGTCGACGCTGACGCTAACTCTTGATGCAGAGTTAAAGTGCCATTCCATATTAAAAACTATAGTAGATATATATTGATGGAATACTCAGGAAGCAAGCGAGCTGGTGATATAGATACGCAGGAGACGAGGGAACACGGAAAAGGGGGACAAACACAACGAAGTCTCAACTGATAAAATAGTTAGGAAGCAAGCGAGTTGGTTTGTGCGTTTGAGACATCTTTGTGTCTGTCCCCAATGTCCGCGTGTTCCCTCGGTACGGAGGTTCTGCTGACAATCCAATACGGTTGGCACACAATATATATATATATATTCGTTTTTAGTCACCTTCGCTTGAAGACTCAGTTCGTGAAATATAAATGTCATGAGTGAAAATTGCCCGCCTCCGTTAAATTTCGAGACAACCGCATAAAATCGACAAAAAAACAACAACAACATAGTTTCAAATTCTTCAGAGCATGGGACATCACATTTTGCTCCGGCCTCTGTCTCCTACCGCACACACCTTCCCGGACTCCCCACTCTCTCGCGTCATACTGCCGGGAGTTGTCGCGAGGAGACGGATTGACTAGGGCGCCTCAATATAGGTCCCTCTGCATAGGGTGAAGACAGGGGCGTCGTTTGCTACGAATTTCCGCCATATTGACTCCCATGCATAGCTCGCGATGCGCTCACAAAAGTGTAGATATACGCTTATCGACACACTGCATTATAGAGTTGAGTAAAGACGTAGGAGAGGAGGTTTAACAACGTTGGTAAAATCGGTACACAGCATTCATGCATGGTAAGCGTGGGAGTAAATATGGCGCCTTTCGGCATTCGCTTCTGCAAAAGGTGACTCCACGTTACACAGTGGAAGCTAGTATTCAGACACCCTAGAATTGACCTGGGTGGAACAATGTTACTGTTGTGTTGACCCCTATAGCTTTATAGCACAAGGTGGTGTTAGCCATGCAAGGTAGAAGAAGAGGGCAATAAAGTGTTCTTCGTGTTTGGCTGGGCACGTGCGCGTATGTTCCTTTCTTCGCTCCTGCTGAATTCCATAGATATGATTATTTCAATAGAATTCTACAGTTGTCATGCGTACGGCAGATTTCACGCATTGAGATGTCACAGAGAGAATCAATGTGTTTGCTGCAGTATGAGATCACAGTGTGGGACACATTAATTGTAATGGCTTAAATGGCGTCAGGATTCCTACATGTGCTGCATAGTTGCGCTTTATGCATGACCACCGAACCGCCACCGAACTAAAGCTACATCAAACTTTTGTTCGTGTTTAGTGTGACAAGCAAACTCTCTCGCTGCAGGGCCTCACCATGACATGCAGTGTAATCCGTACATGCTATGGGAAGTACGCTGACATAAAAGCTAAGGTAAGTGTGACGTTGTACAACTTCTATAATAGGTACTTTCGCAAACATATTGACGTTGCGCTCCTCTCAGCGGATGATAAAGCCAACGACAGCGCATGAGCACTACGCTCATCTGGGAGTATGTTTCCAGAAAAACGGTACCGCTCAGCGCGCAGTCCTGGGAACCGGAGACGGTTGCTCAAGAGAGGCTATGCGCCGCTGGCGGGATGACTGTTCACTGGATGACGGTTTTCATGCACGCAATCACATTATTAGAACCAAAAGCAATGTTATGATCACGTAGCGTGCTGCAGTCAGACCTCGGCAGTTTTGACTTTCGCTCACTCAAGTTCACTCACCGTATACTCAGCTCTCGGTTCGCTAATTCACGCTCTCTCACCGTCCGCTCAGCCTTCGGCTCACTCAGTCAAGTTCACTCACCACCTGCCCAGCTCTCGGCTCGCTCATTCACGCTCACTCACCGTCCGTTCAGCTCTCGGTTCGGTCACTCGCGCTCAATCACCGTCCGCTCAGTTCTCGAACCGCTCACTCAGCTTACTCACTCATTCAACGACCGTCATCCGCTCAACTCTGTGGCATCGTTTGTGCTGTTTGGTGCTGTTCACTGATATGCTCACGTTATTGCTTTCCGCGAAGAATCAGATAAAGCAACCGCTACGACACCCATGAACGAACGCTGAAAAGGGTAGAGAGTTTGCACGTAGTGCACGCGGGACGCGGTCACGGAGGCCATGCATTGAACGCAGCAAACTTCTTCGTTCTTCGTCGATGAAGGGTGAAGGTCAATGGACAACGTCACATAAGGGAGAGAAAAACAAGGCTCGAGAAGACAGCCACTGCTTTTATTTGCTTTGGCGGATATTGGAGTAACCGGGGAGACGTAAACTAACAGTAGTTAAAGGGAGTGTAAAGTGAATTCCAACCCAGGGTAACCTTATGGTTTTATGAAATCCCATGAAGAGTATATCTCAGTTACGAAATATTTCTTTCTGAATCATCCCTTTTTTCTTTAAGTAATTTAATTTCAAAGATTGCATTCGAGCGTAAAGCTCAGTACTCCCTCAACAACATGGGTTGGCTCGTGTCCGCTACGGCTAGTCTCGCCTTTCTCATCCGCGTACCGGTCTGTGGCGAGACCGTAATGGGCGAACTGTTTTAGGGTCCTCGGCGTGCGATGTCGATGTTGCCAAACTCCCAACTCCAAACTCCAAACAAAAACTCCAAACGCCCTCGAGCTTGGGATAGTCCAGAAGTCACGCCAGCAAAACGTTTGTCCTTACGAGGGGCACGCCCGAGACGCAGCATGACACGGTGTCGTCCGCAGAATCGTCGATGGAGGATCAATTACCGTCATCGCCGTCACCTGGCCGCTGTGGGAAACAGTCTTCATGTGTAATGAAAACGTGACGGGAGTACTCCTGTCATGACGTTTTTAGCTGTTGCGGGGTGGAACCTACCGTCCGATTTAATTTCCTAATTTATGCTGTGTAATAATGAACGCCGTTCCAGTGCTTACGCTCTACGTGAGGCATCACACAGGCAAACACTACCAGGTCAGACACAGAAACTGGGGGGGGGGGGGGGGTCAAATTTCACTTTACAGTACCTTTAACAGGGGCAACGCGTCTCTCGGTTGTGAAGTTCGAGCCATCATATGTGCTTCACGTGAATGCGTCTGCAGTTCAAATGGGGGAATCGCCTAAAAATCAAAGAGAACTCATCGCTTTGCCAAATTTCGCACTTCCTGAGAGCTTAAGTGCGCACTATGACTACCTCGGCAGTTCAAAGGGCCACAACAAAATAATCTAGGTCTGCTGGCATTGCTACGAAGAGAAATGACCCCAAGTGACTAGTTCGAACTTCAAGCGGCACTTAGAGGTGGGTATTCTGCTAATATGCGGCCCTTATGTACTTAAGTGGTGCATTTAAGCATGCTGTAGCAATTTCGTGAAGCAACAAAATTCCTAAGAAAAAGAGAAAAGAACGAGATTCAATTGACATGACTGACGCAAAAGAATAAACAGTCGTATTTCATCGTTTAGTGTGTCTTCAAGTTGTTTTTGCTTCTCTGGATATTTTACTATCACGTTATAGTCAGGTAATCAGAAACACGACAACAGGCGTTGGTGCAACGTCGTCATCATTGCGCAAGATTAGCTTACAGTTTGCTCGCCTTGCAGTTTTGACTAAAGTCACGAAGTCTGCTTGGTTTTCGCAGCTCAAGCATCAAGACTAATATGGAGAGGTACAAGCGAAGAAGCAGAAAACCTTGGATGCTAACATCGCAGCGTTTAGGCAGCTGCAACACAACGCAAGCTGTCACCGTCTGATACCTTTCAAAAGAAATTCAATGTATGGGTTGCAGGAATGATGGCGCAGGACGGACTTCCACTGAGCATTACAAGTGGGTTGGGGTTTAAGAGGCTCGTTGGACTTCTGAGACCAGAGGTCAATGTTATTACACCTCGGACAGTGAGACGCACTCTGGAGGACTTGGCGAAGCAATATGCAGAGCCTGCACTCCGCGAAGACTTCATCGTAGATCTGTGGTCTAGTAGGACGCGGCAGTCAATACTTTGCATAAAAGTATAGTTCGTAAAAGATTGGGCACTGAAGACCGCAACACTCTCGTTTCGCTACTTCCCGGAACACCATACCGGAAATCAAATTCGGGAAACATTTGAACAAGAACTCCTAGATCGCGTCGTTGAGCTGAGATATATTAGTTTTGTATGTTGTATTGTTTTGTATTGATTGAGTATATTGGTTTCAGACAAAGCATCTAACATGACGAAAGCTTTCAACATGTTCTTGCTGGACCTTCTGGAGCCCAGACCCGGATGTAGACGATCAGGATGAAGACTGAGGACTTCTCAAGCACTGAAATTCATGTTACCGATGCTCTCAATCCATGCCCTGGACCAGATCTTCCGCTCATACACTTCAACTTGCGGTCAACGGTGCACTTCGTTCTGTACTGTCTGAGCTGTTGACTGTGCTTTCTCGCGTTGTTACCCCAAGAACACGCTGTCATCCCAGGGCTATCCTAACGTTGTCAGATGGGGACAGGAATGGCATCCCCTGGATGTCATAATCTGATCCTCAGAAAGTCATAATACTGCCACTTTGGCATATGAGATGACGTCCCCGAGGCTGTCCCTCGCTCATCCTCAGGGATCAATTTAGGACAGTTTAAATACGCATGAAGGACAATGCTTTCCGTCAATTCTCTGCTTTGATTTGTTTTATTTTGCGTTTTATGGCACGCACTTCCGCCAAGTGCTTACACAAGTTGCACCAAATTGCAATGACACCAAAATTATGGAAGCGTTTTTGTTGTTCCTCCTGAAAAACAGAATCTTGTGAAGGACACTAAGTCGGAGAAATCCTCGCAAGGGTGGGACAAGCTTGCCCACTCAGAAACCCACTCCGAAAGGTACTTGAATTCTCTCTGTATTGGCATTGGCATTGAATTCTCTTCCGAAGCCGAAACAGATACCATTTGTTGGTTATAACCGCGTCCCTCCGTAAATACGGGAGTCCTACTAGCCTGCTACGCAAAACAAAGGGTGAGCTCTCCACGCTTCTTTCGATTACGCAAAGAAAAAAATACTCAAAGCGAGGAATCGATTGAAATATTAGGTTTGCCTCATTCCAAAATCTATGTTTCTTACTCACGTTGGTTTCAGACATTCAGGTAGGAACTTTGAAAGTCAAAAGTAGTGCGACAGAATCGCGAGTTTCTGTTGTTTCCACGAGAAATCGTTCACGTATCATAGACAGTCATTCCTTTCGGCGGCAGCGAATTTTACTCTGGGCCACCCATTATTTAAGAAAAATCTCAGTCAGGTCCCAGGATCGGCTCAAAAACAAAACAAATGTGTTTAGGGAGTCTGAGGAGGTAAACTAAACAAAATACTATTTCTCGCCCCCCTAGCTACCCGCAGGGACGGGCACAGGACGTACATGAATGACTCTTCACGGACAGTCCGCGAGTGGTATCCTCAGGACGTTATGGGGATACATTCGAAGGACGAGGACACGATGACACTGTGGGGACATCCTGAGGATCATGTGTGTTCTTGGGGTAGCGTCTTCAGGCGGTCATCTTACTCGACTGAACAACTTAAAGACGCTTGCGGAAAAGTTATTGTCCCACCTACGGGAACACGATGGAATTCAGTGTTGGTAGCACTCAAGCGTCTGACTGAGGTAAGAATGATATCTGGTTCACGCGTTCTGTCGTTCGTGATAGCAGCACGGGCCTTTTTTCAGTGGTAATACGCGTTGTGTTGAAGTGGCGCATGAAATCGGCATGTTTCTTACTGATCCAGAGCGAGGTCTACGCAACAGTCGAAGGTCTCGTTCAGACCTACAACAACATCCATGAGTCAAAGGCTGTCGAAATGATACATCCCATGTTCACCCTCTCACGTTTGAAAGAATTGCAGAAATTGCTGCAGCCACTCGCTGATGCAACCAATCGGCTTCAGGGTAACGCAGTCATATCCAGCATTCTCGATCTGTGCATTTCTGTGTGTTTTTCCCAGGGTATGGACGTACAATACAATAGAGTAAGTTGAACTGTTCCGGATTGTGTAACCTCAATATGCAGTGGGTGCATTGTACAATTTCATTTGTGGCGCTCTATTGACCAGCAGCGAACTTATAAGTTAGAACTTATAACTTACAAGCTACGCGGGCGTAGTACTTCACGCAATATCTGCTCGTTTAGGTTTCCTAAACTGCAGTCGTAGATGCTAAAACAAATCAACGAAAGACTTTCTCCCCTTCTTCAAGATGGCATGATGATGTCCTGTGTCCTAGGCAGAAGCTACGGTCTTTTCAACCAAGTGTAGGGGAAGGGCTCTTGACGCCGTCTGCTGCTCACACTCGTGCCACTGTAGAAAAGCTTTTCTGCTCCCTCGATAAAGTGCAAAAGTGTTTCATTCTCTGTATTACGTTATTCAGCTACTCGTTTAATAAGGCATTTACGTCTTAGCATGTTTTGCGATAGATTAGGGTCTAAGTTAATAACTTCCTTAGACGGGCAGAAATATTATAAAGATAACCTCACAGTTTGTGTGACTCACTTCTTTACTCAACAATACAACAATGCCTGCAATACGTGATTAGAAAAGTGACCCAAAACTAATTAAAAAAACTTCCAGGCCATTACGTTTCATACAGTGCAAAGCGTAATAAATTATTTTCTCTTCCGCGCGTTGTCGTATGACTTTTTGGACGTCTCTCAAATATTGAACGCCGAACTCTCAAAAAGAAAAAAAAAAAGGTTAGCTCCTCAGCATTTCATATTCCACACAAAAAGTTCAGACTTGGCAGCTTTCCCGATGTTGGAACACACCTTTCATGGAAGGCAGAGGTTGCTTACAAAGGCATGGTATTAGTCCCGACAAATAAACAGCCTATACTTCGATATTCGTGTACCACTTCCTCCGAACCGCCATAGCCGAATATGTTGTTCATCGTTATACCCTCATCAGATTAATATGTTAGAAAGGTATTGTATTGCCGTTTGGTACAGGCATGTACTAAAGTTTTTGTTCTGTTAGTAGGATTTCCAACTCCCGAAGCTCCAGCTAATGACACTGCAATGATGGCACGTCCGTCACAGGAACACATCACAGCAATATCGGATATATATGAAGCCTTGGATACGTGCTGTCGGCCGGTTGAGATGGAACAGGAAACAGAGTTGGACGCATACATCAAATCCAGGTGCTCGAAAGATGATGTCATTTCCTTATGGAAGAAAAACGCCGAGAACTGGAGCGAAGAGAAAGGGGGACGGCCTCGCTGAGAGCATGATGATCTCACGATCTTAACAACAACTTTATTTTCGGCCTAGGAGAGTGGGGAGTTTCATCGCAACAGGCGATACTCTACCCCAGTGCTTGGTGGGTCTTCTGCGATTCTTCTTCTTCTTGTGGGTCTTCTGGGTCTTCTGCGTCCCAGTGCGATCTTCTTTGATACAGTTGTCCCTGGTTTCTGCTGTGCATGTGTTGTACTTTCCGCACATGGATTTACCAGCCGGTTGTTCACTTGACTCTGCATTCTTCACACACTTTCCTGCCGGATCGCAAGTCAAAACTACAACCGTAACGGCGGCTTTCGTCGACCAACACTGGTGTCACTTCAGGGGTCGTTGTTGTTTTAAGGACTTGCCATTCCCTCGACAGTTGGGGCACGGCCTTGCTGAGAGCACGATGATCTCACGTTCTTCTTTGATACAGGTCTTGTCCTTGGCCTCTGCTGTGCATGTGTTGCACTTTCCGCGCGTGGATGTACCAGTCGTTTGTTCACTTGACTCTTCATTCTTCACACACTTTCCTTTCCAGTTCAAGAGTCGGTGTTGTTATAAGGACTTGCCATCCCATCGACAGTTGGGGCACGGCACGATCTTCTTTGATACAAGTTAGTTACATGAAAGGTGCCTCCTGTTTCCGTTCCAACCACATTCTGCTTGTTTCCATGTCGTGCCCCGGCTCCGAGAAGCGTTACCTTTGTTTATATTGCTTAGTGCTGAAGTCGTTGTCTAGTTCACTTTCGATTGTACCTAAATCTTTCTGTTGTACTGAACTTCTGCTGTTATGTTCCGGTGATGTCGAACAAAATCCCGGCCCAACAAGAACAAGGTCTAACGAGGAAGTACTAACAATACTATCGACTTTACAACAGGGACAGGAAAGCTTACTCCATGAGCTTAGAACAGTGAAAGCTTCGCAGTCTGCGACCGAACAGGCTCTAATATCGCTCACCAGCAAGGTAACCGCTATTGAACATGAAATCGCTAATTTATGCGCGATTACCTCGGAGCCTGCATCAGTCCAATCTAGGGTGACCAATCTCTCTGGATCAGTCAATAACTTGAACGTCCGCCTTAACGACATCGAAAACCGCTCTCGTCGCAATAATTTGGTATTTTACGGTTTTCCTGACTCGCCTTCGGAGACTTGGGCTGAATCTGAGAATATAGTCGTCTCTGCTTGTAGCAGGCACTTGAAAATTACTATTACTTCAACTAACATTGAGTGGGCTCATCGCATTGGTCAGCACAACAGCACTAAAAATCGTCCCATAATAGACCTCCCCGTGTTATGTAAACATTGCAGCGACTGAAGCGTCACAGTGGTGGGCGTCGGTCGCACGTAGAGCTATTTGCGTGTGCTGGCCTCCCAAGCAGCACAAGAAAGTCTGTACTGAAAGTCGAGTGCAATAGGGGTGGACGGTATGTGTCTTATCAATGTTCTTTAGTTTCACGAGTGTGTTCAAGGCCTTCCGCCTTCCCGTCCTTAACGACCTGCACTCGACTTTCAGTACATTGTGCTGCCTGGGGTATGGCGTGTGTTTGTTCTGCCCACCAGTAGGCAGGTCACGTCACAATGACGTAGTTCTCGAGGAACTCTATTGTTAATTTTACATCAACTAAGATGAAATACACTATCTTATCACAGGGCTCTGCCCTGCGTGCTGCCAAGATTAGTGTCTCTCAGGATTTTTCTTCTTCTACCCGTTTGGCTAGGCGGGAACTTGTTGAACATGGTTGCTCACTCGGTGTTCCATTCAAACTGCGCTTCGACAAACTTGTAGCTAACAATAAGTGTATCGTCTATGACCATGTGACGGACACTGTCCGTGAGGTACCATCGTAGCTTGCTACTTTCAGTGGTCAGTCGCGTTCCCAGGTAACCGAGACCTCAGTCTTATTCACCAACATTAGAAGCGTGTTACCTAAACGTGATGGCTTGTATAACCTTATCAATGACTGTTGTAGCGATATCTTTGTATTAACTGAAACTTGGCTGACCACTGATAATAATGATTCTGAAATCTTGCCTTCTTGTAACGATTTTGATATTTATCGTTGTGATCGTACTAACCGTCGCGGTGGTGTGGCATACTTATTGGCATTAGAAACATATTCCAATCAGTTCGTGTTGACATAGGTCCCTCCCCACTTGAAATGTGTTGGATATCCACCAAGCTAGGGCTTAGCGATGTATTGATAGGAGTGCTGTATCGGTCACCTGATGTTTCTACTTTTGTGACTCTTTTCTCGGAAGTGTTCGCATCACTTTCCATGCGTTACAGCAACATAATATGATCAGCTTGGGTGATTTTAGTTACCCCGGAATAGATTGGGCTATCCCCTGCGGTGGCACAAGGGAGGAAAGCAACTCTGTAGACCTGTGTCTAAAATTTGGCCTCACCCAGCTGGTTTCCGAACCGACACGAATAACCTCATCCACATCTAACATTACCGATCTCGTCCTCACAAGAGACCCTGCGGTTTGTGGTGATCTTCTGTATCGAATATCCCTCAGCGACCATAGGGTTGTCATTGCTCCTCTTTGTTATTCTTATAAGCGTCCAAAGAGTAAAATCAAAACCATTAAGCTGTATGACAAGGCCAGCTTTGATAAAATTAACGACGAGCTTGCATTGTTTTCCCCATCTTTCTCAGCATCTTTCAGCTGCTATTCCGTTCATCATAACTGGGAAGTTTTCAAAACTGAAACTCTTCAGCTGATAGAGGATTTCGTCCCCTCTTCTACAGTAAGGGGTACTCTTAGGCAGCCCTGGTATACGTCGGAGCTTAAAAAATTGAGTAACGTGAAAAAGCGGCTCTTCAGACAGGCGAAAAGCGGCGGCTCTGAATCAGTATTTGCTCTTTATCGCAACTGTGCCAAGATATTCAGAGAACTGCACAGAATGCGAAACGCAGCTTCAATGCAAAAGGTATTCCTAACATGCTTACACTTAATTAAAATAAATTTTGGCGTGTCATTAACCCCAAGTCAAACCAGGCGATTTCTCTGAAAGATGCTGATGATTTCATATTAAGTGAATAGTGCAGACGTAAGGAAATAACTCGAATCAACACAACACAATGAATAGCCAGCACTAATAGAGATCCAAACCTGCATATCCTCCAACACGCAAGCAGCAGTTACCTAGCGAAACAATATTCTATCAAAACGAGAAATGAACGCGACTTTTAATCAAAGGAAATCAATATATAACAATCAAATTTTCAAGTTTTATTATAAAAGGTCTGAGACGTGACCAGAGTCATTGTAATAGTAGGGTTTTAATTTCAATTGCAAGTTCTGATAGATGTAATTAATTGTACACAACAGATACCCTGTAAGACCATGGGCACATAGAGGGACGACACTAACACAAGAGGAATTAAAATCTAGGACACAGCATTTTCTTGAAGAAGACAATGTTAATCAATACGATTACAATCAAAATTGTGTTATTATAAAAAGTTTGAGACGAGATCGTCATTATGACAACACTAACAATTTTGTCATTACCATGTTTCTTATTAAGTGCTGTGTAGAGAAATGAGAAACAACACAACACAATCAACAGCCAGCCCTAATAGAGACCCAAACCCGCACATCCTCCAACACACAAACAACAGATACACGCACGAAAATAATTGCAAAGCAACCCATCAAAACAAGAAACATTGCAAATTTAATACTGTGACTAGCACAGATTTAAGACCGAAGAACAGAGGAACACATAACAATAGCCAATGCTAATAGAGAGCAGACAACAAAATCGGAGGGGATCGGTTTATCTAAGCAATGCATAACGTAAATGCAACACGTAAACAACAAAGGAACACTATAAATCATCCTCGTATTCTCATAATAATCACTCTATTTTTGTTAAGGTGCCCCAAAACGACCCCTAGGGTCAACTAATCTAATTGAACTAATGTAATATAATCCAACACTATACAATTTTCATTATAACAGACATGAACCTTACATTGATGGAGGTATCAACACACAGAAAATAGCCATGGTAGAACCAAGACAGCTATCTTTTGGCTTTTCTCTTAAAGCGGGGTGACGTTCTCTCTCTCTCTCTCTCTCTCTATATATATATATATATATATATATATATATATATATATATATATATACAACCAAAGCGAAGAAACCACACATCCTTTGTCACTCCAAGGGGTGGGGGTCACTCTCTCTCACTTTCACATTCTTCCCTTCAAAGGAAGACATTCTGAAGACCGGTTTGCCTGTCAAGTTTGTACAAACTCGATTTTTTTATTGATCAATTATCGCAAATAGATGCTAGCGTTATTCAGTTCTGAAGAACACAATAAGAATTGTATCAAAACAACAATTGGCAAGCAAAAAACTAAAACAGACGTCAATGCCAGAGCAACCGGTTTTAGACAAGCATTTTCTAAGCAAGCGAGAAATATTATGCTAACATCAGTGAAAACAATGCAATTGAATTAATATATTTCAGTTTTTTGTTATATCTTGCAGCAGAAAGTTTAACATGGATGAAACACACAGAAACATCATAGATGAAATGCAACTCAGAAATATCAGGCGTTCCCAACTGAGAGATTATTTTTATTAATGTCAATCCAGTGAACAATGGAAACACATACAAGACAATAATAATTTCAGGAGACATTTTCTATGCAAACGAGAAATATTTTATAGTTTCCCACAGAGGAAATCGATAGACAGAACTAATACATCTTGCATACATAATGCTCGACTCGCAGAACATCAATCGAGTAAACACCATAAACGAAGTCAAAACAATAATTAATTCAGACAAATAATTTCTAAGCAAGCAGCATGAGTACACCACAGAATCTGTACAGAAACAAGTCTTTTTCAATGAACAAACAGGATCAACTAGTAGATTTGTACAATAAAATGAGAGACGGAAGCTGCCAACCATAAACTTCCCCCAACACTCTCGTCAAGCATATGTCCGTAGGGGGTGGAGGATTCTCGCGCTGTCTTGTACACAGAGTCGTTCAAAGCTATAAAACCCTCCACACCCACGTCAAGATAGGAAGGGCAAGATTCTCGTGCGGCGTTGTACACAGAAACATTGAAATCACTGCATTTCAGTACGTCCTAGACATGGTCGTATTTAGAGATATCGCACAAATTACAGAATTGAAGGTGCACTAATTTGTATGCCGAGTCTATAATAGATGCAAAAATATTTGCATGTGAACATTGGAAGGACCACTGGGATTGATGGTGGAGTTTTTGAGGTTGTTTAACGAAGAATTGCGATACTCCAGATCAGATGTAATTGTAATCGTTGCAATGGGCTTTGCGTTAATCAAGAAAGCAATGAGATCAAATTATTATATACAAGCGGTCTATATGGCACGATTCATTACGGATTTGTTGAACTTACATCCTACCATTGACATGGAAAGTACATAAAAATCTTATCACGTGATATGTTCCACTGCCACGACTACACAATTATTTCCTTCTACCAGTTGCAATGATGTCGAATGAGCGGAAGTTCCATATTGTTGTACACGGTCTGATATATCATCACTTATTGAAACTCAACGAACATATCAACCGCGGTGGACTACCGGACGATTTTCATCTAATACTCTCTTGTACGCCATTCAGGAATCTTCATACAACGAAAAGAAACATCAATGAGAGATTGTGCAAATTCATGGCAACTAATTGGAAGTTGCTGAAGCGACACAAACACGGCGACAAGGTATCGATTACATTAATCAACGCTGGATTCAAGCGGCCCATAATAAGACATCACTATGTGATGCATTCTCAATTCATCAATCAAGATAACAAACGAAAACTTCAGACTTTGGAATAGGACAATTGTAATTTAACAAAATAAACAAGTAAACAAGTGTATATCTGAAATGATAAATGTAATATTTGTCATCACTGTCATGAATTCTATGCATCGCAACAAGAACAGATTATATTTAGCATGGTTAGATTGAAAACAATGATTACTAAGGAAACAAATATTTCACACTATGTACAAGAATCATTACATGGAATCAAGGATGACAATGTCTTATTATGGGTCGCTTGAGTCCAGTGTTGATTAATGCAATCGATATGTTGTCGCCATATTTGTATTGCTTCAGTGACTTGCACTTAGTTCCCAAGAATTTGCAGAATCTCTTATTGATGTTTTCTTTCTTTGTATGAAGATTCCCGAATAGCGTAGAAGAGAGTATTAGATTAAAATCGTCTGGTGGCCCACCGCAGTTGATATGTTCGTTGAGTTTTAATACGTGAAGATACATCAGACCTTGTACAACAATATGGAAGTTCTCCTCATTCGACATCATTCTCAGAACTGGTAGAAGAAGAAAATTGTGTAGTCGTGGTAGTGGAACATATCACGCGATACGATTTTTTATGTATTTTCCATGTCGATGGTTAGTTGTAATTTGAACAAATCCGTAATGAATCGTGCGATATACACCGCTTCTATATGATAATTTGATCTCAGTGCTCTCTTGATTAATGCAATGCCCATTACAATGATTACAATTACATATGTTCCAGAGTAATTCAATTCTTCGTTAGCCAACCTGAAAAACTCCCCCGTCAATCCCAGTGGTCCTTCCGATGTTGACGTGCAAATATGTTTACAACTAGTGCAGAGTCGGCATATAAATTCTTGAACCTTCAATTTTGTAATTTGTACCATATCTCAGAATACGACCATGTCTAGGATGTATAGAGATGCAGTGATAATAGAATCATTTCGCGACTCCTGAAGCAGTTTTTTATCATGTTCTTCCATGACTTGTGGTAACGAGTACAACATTCGTCCATCTCTTGGCTGATGCTTCATTGTTGGTTCTGATTTCAAGTGCGCATCTACAGTTCATTAAAGGCATATCTATGCTCATTTTATGGTTTAAAAATTTGTTAAGCTTTCTGGTTTAGAAATGTTATTAATGTCCCACCCATATAGCCGTGATAATTATAGAAATTGGTTGCAAAAATATTTATTTCGTAAGAAAAAAACGTGTGCTTTCAACGTCTCTGTGTATAAGGCCGCACGGGAATCCTCCCCTTTCTATCTTGACGGGGGTGTGGGGGGAGTTTATGGCCTTCAACGACTGTATGTAAAAGACCGCGCGAGAACCTTCCACTCCCTACGGGAATATCCTTGACGAGAGTGTTGAGGGAACTTTATTATTCGAATCCATTAGATGATCCTGTCTGTTCATTGAAAAAAAAACAACAAGTTTCTGTACAGATTCTGTGGTGTATTCATGCTGCTTATTCCTATCGAAAATGTGTCTAAGAGACCTCTCAAAATTTCTTGAGATGTCTGAGAGGACCTTTCAAGAAATCTTGAAAGGTCTGGTAGGACCTTTCAGGCAGCACAGAGGGATTGAGAGGACCTTTTAGAGAAAATCTGGAAGACGTTGTAGAATCATTCATGTAGACCTGAGGCGTTTGGGGGTACCTCTCAGACAGCTTTGCGACAATGCGTCGTGCAACACCTCCCAGAGCAAGTTGCTACATGTTTTCCGCGCCGCGGGACATGCTACCTCGTCCGCTTGAGAAAATATTTCGCAAGATTTCACATGTTTGTGCATTATTCCTCCAAGGAACACGTGCCGTGATAACCTTGTATTGCCGTGCCCCCTTGAAGCTATTGTTCTTGCAATCCGTGCATTATTGCACTGCACGTAACTAGAAGCGTTTCTGCCAGTCGCCAGCGGTTCAATAAGTCTGTTTTGAAACGTTGAAATGTGAGGACGTCGGCCGCAGATCTCAAGTAAATTGCGTTTTGTCTTCGGGATTCTAACTGTTTTTGAGGTATGTAGACGATGTGTCAAATATGCTTTTGTGAGTGACAGGCATTCCTGTTAACTTTACGCTTTTACCACTGTTCGCAGACACGCATTATGAGCGCCGATAGGAAGATTACCAACCACGTTAGGTTACCAACGGCGCTTTGTGCCACACGGTATGTTATATATCTCGATGCCTACACACTGACTTACACTGACATATTGAAATTGTATTCCCTACAGATGAATCTCGTACGAAGCGACAGGGGGTGAGAACCCAATCTCGCCAGTAGTTGGCGTCTTAAGCAAGCAAGGGAAACTAGACGGTGCATCGCGAGTCCCCAAGTATACATAAAACAGTATACATAATACAGGAAGCAGAGTTCCTCAAGAATATTTTTCATCGTCGCTGTACGGACATTGCGAATATGTGTCCCATGTGTTCACGCTTTGTGGAATACGACAGTATGTGTTGATGATGACTGTATGCTTTCATAAACATGTAAGTGCTAAATCTCGTTCCTGTCGCTGCTATTTACCGTTTCGTGTAGTTTCTTGCGAGCGATCCTTCAACAAATATTAGATATTCACAATTCTGGAAGACATTTGAAATAACTGTTAGATAATCTGAGAGCAGTGTGCATACCTTGAGTGTATCTGTACAATAGAAGGAACTCATATGTAGAGTTTTATGACATGTACTTGTTTGTATCTATCTCAGGTGCATCATAGCATTGTATGATTGTACCGCACCGACCACAGGTGCAGCGTAGACGACGAAATTGAACATTGATGTTCCGATGTCAGATCTGGGCATTAGCTTCTGAGAGGTCCTGAGAGGTCCTGTCAATCTGAGAGGTCCTTTCCGCCTGAGAGGTCCACCAGCCTGAGAGGCCCTCTCAGTCCCCTAACACATTAGACCTGAAGGGTCTATTATTGTTAGGAATTCATTCTTATTAATTATTGTTTTCACTTTGTTTCTGATGTTCAGTCGATTGACACTGTTATACTTATATTATTTCTTGTTTGCTTAGAAAATGACTGTCTGAAATAATTATTGTCTTGTATTTGTTTCCGTTGTTCACTCGACTGACATAAAAATAAAAAGAATCTCTCAGTTAGGAACGCCTCATATTTCTGAGTTGCGTTTCAGATATGATGTTTCTGTGTGTTTCATCTATGTAGGAAGTTTTTTCTGTTTGTCTTTCTGTTGCAAGATATTATTAAAACTAAAACACATTACTTAGATTTGCAATGTTTCTCGTTTTGATTGAATATTGTTTTTGCTGATGTTAGCATAATATTTCTCCCATGCTTACAAAATGCTTGCCTAAAACCGATTTGCTCTGATATTGACGTCTGTTTTAGTTTTTGCTTGCCACTTGTTGTTTTGATACAGTTCTTATTGTGTTCTTCAGAATCAGATAATGCTAGCATCTATTTGCGATAACTGATCAATAAAAATTTTTGCGTTGATGCAAATTTGACAGGCAAACCAGTCTTAAGAAGATCTCTCTTTGGAGGAGAGAGAGTGTGTGAGAGAGAGAGCGACCGCACACCCCTTGGAGTGACATAGGATGTATGGTTTCTTCGCTTTGGCTTTGTATATATATAGAGAGAGAACGTCTCCCCGCTTTGAGGAAAAAGCGAAAGATAGCTCGCTTGGTCGTACCATGTCTATTTTCTGTGTGTTGGATACCTCCATAAATGTAAGGTTTGTAGTGCCTGTTAGAGTGAAAATTGTATAGTGTTCAATTAGATCAGATCACGAGGATGATTTGTAGTATTTCAAATGATAAATTTATTTTCCTCTGTTGTTTACGTGTCGGAGAATGCATTGCTTGGAGTATCCGGTTCGCTCCGATATCGTTGTCTGCTCTCTGTTAGCATTGGCTATCGTTTGTGTTCCTCTGTTATTCAGCCCTAAATCAGTGCTAGTCACAGTATTAAATTTGCAACGTTTTTCGTTTTGATGGATTGGTTTGCAATTATTTCCCTGCATGTATCTGTTTGTGTGTTGGAACACGTGCGAGTTTGGACCTCTATTAGTGCTAACTCTTGATTGTGTTGTTTCTCATTATTTCCTTACGTCTGTGCTATTCACTTAATAAGAAAATGATTACTTAAAAGTTGAGTCATGTTGGAACAAAGCAGCCACTTACATTCTATGTTGTGCTCTTAATTTCATCGCAGAGCACTTAATAAGAAACATGATAATGAGGAAATTGTTAGTGTCGTCATAATGGTGATCTCGTTTCAGACTTGTTATAAATCTAAATATATCTACCATACCTGTAATAAGTAAATATATTCTTTATTATGTGAATGGTACTGTATTGTGTTTCTTCTGTTCCAGGATTTTTCCCCTTCACAGATTCGCATCACATCATTGGCATTAATAAATATATTTCCACTTCTACTTTTGTGTATGGCTGTCCCTTGATAGTCTCTGCTTGCATGTAAACCACCCACCACGCAGCTGTTGTAGCAAAAAAATGTGAGTGAAGTCGTCCCAGATGGAAAAATTGTGAAAGAAGGTTAAAATACAGGTGTTCGCCTCTACGGAGTATAGGCGCCTAAAAGCAAAAAAGAACACCCATAAAGGGGAGTATTCTATTAAAAACATTTTTTAGGATGGAGTTGTTTTCTGGCAAATAGCCCCTCTCAAATGAGTATTGTAATGCTATCTCCCGCAGCAGTATGCCGAGACGTTCGACGTTTTTACATTCTATGGCAAGCATCACACTAACATGGGAAACTTCCAGACGTGGTTGCATCGAACAATCTAAACCGGAGCAGAATGCGTTACAGGCACGCCTCCTTAGCTTGGCACCAGCGTGAGTGCCGAAAATTGAAGAAACCTGGGTACCCTCGGTAGCCTATATTGGTGCATCGGATGGAGTCATACAGGGAAATAAAACTTGTTGAGGCACGTTCGTTAAGTGTAGATGGGCAGAAAACGTTTGTAACGGTGATAGAAATGAGTTTTTACAATTATCGTGTACGCCTGCAACGAGACAAAGATACCAGCTAAATTCCTAAGACCCTGCCCTGTCAAATACTGTGTTTTTAACTCAGGTTATCATCTATTATGTGAATCTTGCTGAGAAAAGCTGTGAAACGAGCATAAATTTTCTTTCACGAACTATAACACCACTTGAACAACATATATCCAGTTTAAATGGGGTGTAAAAAAGGTGTATTGGACGTAAAGGCCTCTTTCAACACATCACTTTACACCCTTAATGGTCGGCATGCGATAAATTGTGGTGCATATCGACATTACACTTTTAGTAATGCTCCTCTTGCACCAATTACTTAAGTCGGCGGTATAGAAAAGGGTGTTTTATTAAGAATACACATGTTTTGAGCGAAGAAAGGTGTAAAACGATTTTCTGTGTAGTTGCATTGAAATACCGGACATTGCCATATAAGCGAAATGTCATAGTAACGAACAAGAGTTACATGCGGAGGTAATTGTGAGGGAACAGTTACCGAGGGAAAGGTCGTAAGATCATAAAGTGCGAATGCCGTATTAACGAGGTTCGACTGTATACCGAAAAACAAAACTCCGGAAACACGGAAGCCCAGTTTTATGCTAACGTAAACTGTGGAGCCTCAGCGAACAATGATGGCTCACACTACATTTAGGCCTTACAGACGCACAAGGGATAAACTGCAGAACCGCACCTTACGAGATGACAACACCTGCCAGTGGCAGGAATAGAGCCCACGCCTCTCTGACTGCCATTCAGGTGTGCTACCAATTACTATAGGTCGACGTCCCGATCTCCTCAATATACTGATGCCTCCTTCGGGTGACACAACAGGAATTTACTTCGGCCACATTCTCTCTTACATTTATTTCCATGTCCTCCCACATTTTTGCAGCAAAAAAAAAAACGTAGCAGTTTGCAAGCAAAACATCGTCTGTGAGGACAAAGGCACCATCTTGGAGTTAAACAAGATTATGCTTAAAGGTGGCGTTCGGACGAAAAAAAGTAATTCAACTGAAGGGGAGATAGTAATAGTGGGTGCGTGAAATACACGTAACCGGAATATTTCGTTTTGAAACATTCGAAAACATTAGGACATGGAATTAATCTGATTTTGCAGGCTAATGAGCGCTCAGGCTGAATTCAGGGAACAGTGCGCGGTCCGACGTCGCTGGAGTCGGTTATGAACTGATGAAGGCAGGCTGTCCTTCGCAAAATGCGGACTTCCGAATAGCAGTTTGCTGCCTAACAGTCGCTAGAAACATCTGCGTTCATGCTTTCTGTGGTATTGGATCGCAACCAGCCTGGCGACGCTGTCAGCTGAGTGATTGGTTATCTGGCCGGCAATGCCAATTACGTCAGAGGCGAAGTAGGAAAGGGCCGTTTCAAGCGGAAGCTTGCCTTTGGTTTCTGATTTAATGTTTGTGATGTTTTATGAAAAAGAAACACAAAGGAACTTTGCGAAACTATTTGGTGTTTTCTTCTTGAAAGTCATCTCCAAGTAGATATGATATAAAATCTAGAATTCCGGATTCTTCGCGGACACCACCTTTCATAGTCTGTTACATACCGGGTGAACATACTTTTCCGCTGTACCAGTAGTCCATCACACATGATGCCTACGTTCAACAATCCGAAAGTTAAGCCTAAGTCAAACGTAAGTTGGGCCAAGCGAAATAAAACACAGGAGTATCTTCGCCCCGTGCGACTGGAACGTTGTATATTCCATCCCTGTTCGATGCGGCAATACATATTGTCATATTGTCGCCGCAACTTGAAATCCGACGAACATCTACAACAAGAGCAACATTTCAACTCCTGTCCACAGTGCCTCCCTCTCATAGACGAGACAAACATAAATGGGCAGGCACCGCACCATACATGAGAGGGAAGTCGTGGAAGCTTTTCTCAATGAGGAGACGACTGACGACAATGTGAGCACGCAAGTGGGTAGAATGTGTTCACCTTTCTTCGGAAGGACTTCGGGTGTCAGCCTCTGTGGGGTTGTCCTTGTAATAAACGTCAGTTGAGTGAACGCGATGACTATGTTGACGGTCCGAGTGTCTCCTGCATTCGCCGGATATGTTTCTCCAAAACCAACACGCTCTACTAGCCTTGTCGTTATAACAGTATATGTCTGACTCTGAATGTCGTTAACACGACGTTTTCCGTTTTACGTCGTTTTAGGATCCTGATGACTATGCGGATCACGTGATGACGTGTGTCTCTGATAACATATCGATGCAGCTTGCCAAGTGGAAGGTGAGTACAACAGATCTAGGAGTCGGTCTTCTTTTAAAGGGACCATCGCATCCGGAAACGTGGGTACGATACCTTACCAGAATGCGTGTCATCGTTCGACAGTCTATTAGGCCAATTTTCTCTACCGAGAAGGGCTTGGTTATCCAATAACCACGTTTTAGAGGTTATCGTAGCGCAGTGAGGGAGCATAACCACAATTACGTACGTATACAGGGTGTCCCAGCTAAATGCGAACATATTTTTTAAATATATAGATATCACTTTTTCCGAGATGAAATCAGTTGCAGTATAGCATATGCTGACGGGTACTCCTTAGTAGGGCATTAGCAAAGTCCCAAGGCAATGTCTTAATTAACTTTGTAATTAACAACGAGAACATCTCTTCCCTTCGGTCACGTGATTCCGGAGCCGTTTTCTGAACAAAAATCCGTTCGATAGACCGTCCGCGAAAAATTCGCGAAGGAACACGATGTTTGCTTTATTGTGTTCAGTGGACATCTTAGGAGACGCGTCTTTCCTTCACCCCCAATGTGAGAGGGTCGAAAGAGCACACTATCGCCTCTTGCCTTCTGGAGTAACGATTAAAAGAAAACAGAAAATGGGACCCAAGATAAGTACGAAGGCAGTTCCCCAGGACAGGAGCCGCGGCACAGGAGGCGGCTGCTGTCCTGTGGCAACTGCCTTCATACTTCTCTTCCGGTTCGCTGGATATCTACCAGTCTAAACCCAAGATAAGGGCTGTTCGGATAAAGTCACCCGATACATTTGTTTTTGTGTTGTTTCCGCAAGTTAAAGCTCATCTTCGACGCATGAGGTGGCACTGTGCTGCTTCCCCCTCTCACATTGGGGGTGTAGGAAAGAGACGTCTCTGAAGATGAGCAATGAATAAAATAAAGCAAAAAAAAAGATGTTCCTTCACGATTTTTTTGCGGACGATCTACTGAACGGATTTTTGTTGTGAAAACGGCTACGATATCGGGTGACCGAAAGGAACAGATGTCCTCATTGGCACAACTTCGTAGCTTTTATAATTAAAAAGTTAATTATTGAAAGTTAATAAAATAAGTGTTTAAAGAGATCGGAACATTTATTTTACTGAATAACAAGCTTTCGGATGGAGTCCGTCCTTCATCATGTGCGATACATTGAACACTTGGTAGAGATATCTATACTAATGTAAATCAGAGAAAGGGGACAAAGACAGTGGTGAGGAGGAAATACAACTACTTTTTAGAGAGGACTGAGGGCGCGAAAAATAAAATACAAAAGAAGGCGATGTACACTAGGAGCGTTACCGGAGACAAAAACCGTTTAGAGATATCACGTGAGCGAACGTCGTAAAGAAGACCGTCCGAAAGCATATTTTTCAGTAAAATAAATGTTTCAATCTTTTTAAGTACTTATTTTATTCACTCGCGAGTGCTAGACTTCTCCCATTTTTCGCCTGATAGTTTCCTATTGAAAGTTAATTAAAACATTGTCTAGGAGTTAGGAGTTTGCTAATTCTCTCCTAAGGAGGGCCATTCAGCGCATGCTATATTGCACTTGATTTCATCTCGGAAAAAGTGGTATATATCTTTTTCAAAAATATGTTCGCATTTAGCTGGGACACCGTGTATTTGCTACTACTTCCGAAGCTGGTTTAGCGCAAAACCACGGTATAACAGTATGCAAAGTTTCTGTGTCACTGTACCTGTTTTCTGCTGGATCGAGATGCCACGCCAGGCAGTCGTATCGACAATACTGCGTTGCGTGCTCCACCAACATATCTCATTCGCGATCATTTTTTTTTTTTATGGACAACTGTGAAACAGCTTGGTGGAGAAGCTCCGCTGTCCATGGCATGCGGTGCGGTCATGAGATATACGCGAAATGGTGGTTGTGCGGCTCGTTCGAAATATCTGCACTTCTATCACCGGCAAGGTAAAGTATTAGCCAGTCTCTAGTGTACGGCTCGTCGTCCACTTCCACTTCACCGCAGCTGCTTTCGTCAAAATCGCTTAAAAGCGAACCTTACTCCGATATCCCCAGCCTCTCCGGTCCTTGCACACCCACCGTTCTGCTAGAAGGCGCACCCTTACTGCCGCAGTACAGATTGGTGGGATTACATTTTCGGGATTTTCCAAAGAGGAAGTTACGGCATGCAGTCAACATCTGGTGTGTCATCTTGCGATGTGTTGGATCAGATTTCTCGAAAATTGTGTCACTATTTGGTGGTGCTTTTTTGTTGCAGTCATTGGTGATGACCAACAGACAGCATGGTAGTATAGTATCGGAATCGACCGAGACGGATGCGACAGTGTCTATAACTAAATTAAACATTCCTCCTATTAATTAAGCACTTTTTTATCGCCTTATAGGAAAAAGCTGGCGGAGAGGGATTCGAGTGGGTGGACAACTACCAAGGTGCTCTAGTCACAGTGGAGGTATTATGCCATGCCTTAGAACATAACCTTAGCCCATAACGTGTTCCATGCGGATCATTCTCTGTTTGCATTGACCTTGAAGACTGTCTTTAGTAGGCGGTTTCAGCTAAAAGTGCTCATGGGCATACTCCAGTTTCGGCTCACCGCTGGGCCGAAACAGAGCTCAGCCCAAAGCACAGCTCTTAGGCAAGCCCGTCAGCAGTCCGCACAAGCGGAGCTCCTGAAACGGCTGGACCTGGTAGCGTTACCAGAACGCCGGTAGCGTGGTGGAATAGTACACGACGTGTAAAGGTAGAGGACAGGTATCTCTAATATACATCCAAGACATGCGCACAAATGTCAATTATCTATCCACTAGCCTCCCAGTAGCCGTGCTAACGTAACGCTAGTATGTGTCTAGTATCCGTGCATCTGTAACCGCAAGTTAGACATTTCTAGACCAAACCTCTAGGACGAGAGGCAAAACTTCTAGACTTAGCCAAAATGTACGAGATTATACCAAGTTTGTACCTTAATTTAGCCGAAATATCTACAGTTAGACCTTTTATATAATGTTCTCATCATTAGGTACGATTTAGACCTTTTCTAGACAGTTGTTCTCCTCTCAATATTTATGCAGAAATGTGCCGTGTACGTGCGGAATACATCTCTACATTACGTCAAACGGGCAATGTGGCTATGATACAAATGTATTTATTTCGACCATCGTATAAATTGAGCAAGAACTGAGTAGAGGCTCCTCAGCACAAACAAAGTTGCACTAAAATATATACATTCGGAAAGGCTACTGAGGTGCATATTTGTTTCACTTGGTGTTTGCAACATAGGGCACGCTCGTATTCATTTCATGGCAAAATGATCCCCCCAAAAGATGGGAAAAGTACAGGCACGTGTGTGCACAGAATGAAGTAATGTGCAGGGAAATATTATGACATACATGTAATTACAATACAAACAATGCATTTCACATAGTCCCCCCTTGTGGTGAGAATACAGATATAACACAAGTGAAATAAGTGTATGTACATGTAGAGAGATTGGCTGTATATAGTAAAACAAATGACACTGGTATCATGCAATGCCTCCCCTCCACCATTGTTACATGGAAGGTACATATCACAGCAGGAGCGGCTGTCCATGGCCAGCGCTACTGGTCAATTACTAGATGTGTCCTACTTAACACCCAGCAAAAACATCTAATCTGTTAGTGGTACCACAAATCATATGTAGGCCAGAGCAGTCTACCAAAAGATAGTAGCCAGCACTGTGCAGAGAGAAGTGCGGAGCTCGAAACAACGGACACAGCGGACGGACGGTGCCGCAAATGCTTGGGAGGTCGCCCCTGCTGCTTGTCTTTCATTCCTACAGCCTAAGAAAAAACCGTAGAATTTCCTATCCAAAATTGCAGCAGGACGGTACTTCTACCATTTCGTCCCTTTCCCATGCTCCTCTCTCTCACATTTGCTCTAAGAGAATATGGTAGAATTTCCTGCCCAAGCTGGTAGAACGACAGTTTCTACTCTGTAGTTTGTTTCTACTCTGCAGTTATACCCAACAGGTAAAACTGGTTGGAGTGGAAATGTGGTTGGCAATGCAGCTCTACCGAAATGGGTAGAAAATCACCCCTTTTTTCTTAGAGTGTAGTTTTGCGCTTCCCCTTTTTACACAGTGACCTACCAGCAAGCCCAGATACTGTTCCAAAGTAGCTAGTACCACGTAGGCGTACCCCAGCTTTTGCATCACTGCCAGCCCCAAACGACGACGCCGTCTTCTGCTTCGTGCCCTGATATTCATTGTTCTAAAGATGCGCAGTACTTCAGATGTGTGTGAGGTGGTCCACGGCTATGGGAGGAGAGCGGAACTGTTCTCAGGTTCACTCTAAAAGGATATTTTGGCAATTCTACGAACGGCCCTTATGTAAGAAGGCTGGACTATTTAAAAATGAACTTCACCACATAGCACGCTTCAAGCCAATCATCATCCCGAATGACAACGTTCTCGCCCCTGATTTGTTGAAAACAAGGAAAAGGAGCGTATTTCGTACCAATTATGTACGGCATAAGTCTTTATTTCCTTTCGTACTATTTTCCAAGCGAGTTACTGGACGAGAAAACTTGCATTAACCAGCAATGATGACACCGTCAGAAAAGCTAATCCATTAAAGATTGCTCCAAACGTCGTTGTTCCCCACTAACGCAACTCTGATTGTAAAAGAGAAACGCGCGATTCAGTAAAATACGGTAGTCAGTTTTTAAAATGTCACTTTATTATGTTGGTATGGACAAATATTTGTTGAGGTAAACAGAATACGTATTCTATCGAAACAAACACACAAAAAAGAGAGTACTTCACAGCAGGTGGTCTAGTTTGTGGATGACACATATGTATAGACATTATCGAAATCTTCTCAAAGACGATATGCGATGCGATATTGCTTTCCCACCCGGAGTGAAGAAAAAGATATCACATATGTGGTTGACCTGCACGTGGACGTAAGCTGCAATAGAATCTATGAGTGAATGGATGTGTTCGCACATAGTCACACACACAACAATATTTTATGTCATGTGACTACAACGCACAGCAACAAGAAGGTGAAAACAACCTGCGAGTCGTGCTAAGTTTGTGATACGAATCAAACAAATACGGTGAAAACAAACAAACGGTGAAATATGACGAGCACAGAACAAGCATCTAGAGCGGTGGGTCAATCTCTGTATAACCAAAACAAAACGTCAAACAAACGAACCCACATAGAGTGAGTACGTACTGGCCAGCAAAATAAAGTGAAGAGCAAACAAACGAGCAAACTCCTCATATAATAAACGTTTCTATGAATTGGTGAGCCAGGGAGTTGATCAGGCGAATCTCCTGTAGTCGAGTCGAACCAGAGGGGGAATGGAATGGCCCGATATAAGGACAGCTTTGGAAGAACCGTAAGCCTGACCAACTGCCTGAATGAGATCTCCGGCTGTTGAATTCTTTCAGTTTATCAAGCTCGGGCGGCAGCAGTGTATGTGCGTGACCATGGTTTAACTTCACATATTGAATTTGGTGATTCACATACCTAGAGACATATATGCCATAGTCATGGCGAAAAAGCTTGAGTGTGTGCATCGTGCACACAAGTCAGCCGGCCCAAACCTGTCTGCATTTGCAAGCGACTGATTAATTTGTTATATATTTGTTTGTTATATTATCGATATATGTTATTCTCTCCTCTGAAGCCAGATATGACCATGATTGCCCATGGTACTTTTCGGTTTGGCTATTACCTTCCATTTGACCATACAACCATGAGAGAGCTTATAAAGACATTACACATGCTTCATATGTGTGCGATTTTATTAGAGCTTGCTACAGATGTTTTCTAACGCTTCTGTTGGTACATTTCATGTTAGTATCCTAATAGGCAAAATGAGTCACTAGAATTGTTTTATCTAGTTTGGTGGCTCAATTCCCAGCTGAACAAAGAAAACAATTGTGTGTGTTAGCACCTGCCTATCGAGGAGCCCATGTCACGGCAGGTACAGATTCATTTTTAGGCTTTTGGCAGGCAGGCTTTTCCCGAGATTAGTGACACAGAAAAAAGGATAGGTATGCTGACTGTCCCAGGCATGTCTAGTACATGGTGTATGCATGACATGTCAGAAGACGTCTAAAAATACATGTTTAGTTTTTAACGTCTCTCAGATACATCATAGACCACTTTTCCTAGACACCTACCCAAGCAGCACAATGTACTGAAAGTCGGGTGGAATAGGGGTGGACGGTATCTGTCTTATCAATTTTTCTTTAGTTTCACGAGTCTCTTCAAGGCGTTCCACCTACCCGTCCACCCCTATTGCACTCGACTTTCAGTACACTGTGCTGCTTGGGTATGTATCGGATAGGGCCATACACAAGTATTCTACACGTCTCAATTTAAGCATAGCCCTAAAGTATCAGTTTAGGCCATGTTTAGACGTCTACTGTCCCACGATGCACTACCTGAGAATATATGATAAAGAAAAAAGTGGGCAAGCAGAGTTGCAGAAACAAAAAAGTTTACGGAAAATACGTCAGTGTTGCTTTGTGGCACTGTCATCTGTGTGCTCCGTAGACATCGCGCAACGCTTTCTGCGACTGAGTGCATGCATAGTGTCTTGTTTCTTCCTGCAATTCTCATGCGGTTTTACAGGTTTGTTCATCAAATGTTGCCACATTTCGAACTTAAGTCGAAATATTTTTCAGTTTTTCCACTTTTCCATCCTGCTACAATGATTGGGTAGCTGCAGCCATACAAGCGTGCATTTTCACTAATTGCTGAGTAACAGAGCGTGGTAATAGACCGTTAATAACGTTGATCCTGAAGTACGTCATCTACTGCACCCAATCATCGAATAAGAGGTATTCACACTTTCCATTGGTTCCTGTCTTTAGGGTACCTGTAGTAGGGGACTGAAACCAAAACAAATCGGAAGGGTAGCGCTGCGACCGCGATGCCCCTCGCGTGATCCAAGTAACTAAAACCGCTAGATTCCTAGCACTCATGTTCGGGTGACAACGGTTACGTGATTCAGCTCGGCCTCCGACCTAGCAATTTCCGAGCGCTGGGCCGTGTTGCCATGAAATAACCGATGAAAAATGGAAGTCACTGAAAAGGTTACCCAGCTGTAGGGCTCGAACTCACATTTTCTGGATTGCCGGTCCAGGGCTCTACCAAATTTAGCTAAGCTAACACACCTCCCCAGCGACTTCCAAGGGTGTGTCAACTGAAGGGACAAACGACACATACGTGTATGAGTGAGAAAAATGTAAGAGTGAAAGGGGGATGAGTGAGAGAGTGGTTGGTTTGTCCCTTCAGTTGACGCACCCTTGGAAGTCGCTGGGGAGGTGTGTTAGCTTAGCTCAATTGGTAGAGCCCTGGACCGACAATCCAGAAGATGTGGGTTCGAGTCCTACAGGTGGCTAACCTTTTCAGTGACTTTCATCTTTCATCGTTAATTTCTTAGGCAATTTGAGGCTTTGTATGTATTTGTCCTTCTGTGTTGTTCCAGCCTCCGAACATCAGTTCTCTCATGCACGAAATAACCACCCGAATTCGCCATAAGATTCAAGCATCCAACGCTAGACGTGCTCGAGAGTAGAATTTCAGCGAGTCTCCTCCCGGTGCGAGTCGCTGGAGTTGATGACGAATGAACTCTCAAACGTCATGACATGAATATTCCAACGCACGCTGTGAGAGTACTGCTGACATCGCTTCTTGTGTTCTCATTCTACAGCGCTGTCTTCGGGAAGGGAAACTCTTCCCGAGTGACATGAAGGTCGCTCTGGCTATGGTTCGCTGGTACCGCGACACATTCTTTTGACATCTAGCAGGAAGAGAAGACAACAAGACTTATGGAATATATTAATAAAAATATTCTGCACTGCTTCCATGATGATCAGCACATGTCTTTTCCGACAACTGGCGCACGGTAGAAGAAGTGTCCAACATGGAAATCCTAACGTAGAAAGGAGGGGAGGGATATGTTTAATAAAATGTAAAAAAAAGAGAGGGCAGAAAATACAGTGAACCGGTAAGGGCATGTTAAGGGAACTACCTCAGCACGTGAGCCGCCGGATTGTTTTATGAATCAAATCGTATCATATCATCAATAATCGCTTACAGGTTTCAATAGCACGCAAAATATTAACGCTGTCGGTGAAGATTACGCGCTCACCCGACTACGCCTAAAGACCAGCCCGCATGGTGAGTGTTTCTGTGAATATCGCGCTGCGTAAAACTCTGTATGTTCACGCACTGTGAAAAGATACGCCTGTCAAACCGCATGGGGCGCCAATCCCGCTGCTGTGTGCACAGCGGCTTTCGTGTATGTGCTTTACGATGTGTTGACAACATTATCCTCTCCTTCCAGTTCCGTTCTGAAATGGTTGTTTGTGTGTGCGTTCCTTTGTAATGGATTTGTATTTGGTAAAAAGCTTCAAATATCGAACTTGCTCTGATGCAGTGAATCACGCGCTAAGACCACGCAGTAAATCATTGTACAACTTTTTTAAGCACATGCTTGTCCCATGGCGCACTCCTATTTTTACACCACGAAATGTAGGTGTTTTCTGAAACACCCTTTAATTAGGTGTATTCATCATAAAACACTCTTAAAGTTGGTGTTAAAACAAGAACACCCTTAGAAGGGGAGTATTCTATTGAAAACACCCCTTAGGGTGAAGCTCCCGCGGCAGCATGCTGAGCCATGCAGTCCGACGTTTTTGCTTGTACGGCAACACCCGCCCTGGACACGGCACAGTTCCAGCCACATGCACCCATCATGGTCCTAGCAACACTGTGAGTGAGTGAGCGAGCGAGCAAGCGAGCAAAATGAAAAAAAAAAAGAAGCAACACTGTGGGTCAAGCGTAAGGGTGGTGAAGATCGCAGCATCGTAACGCTGTCCGTGCTCGTGAAATGAGCGGCGTTCCGATGCTGCGATCTTCAAACCATACCAGCAATGAGTCCGGGCACCCTCGGTAGCCTATATTGGCGTACCAGATTGATCATATACTGAAATACAGTTTGTTGATGGGGTACGTTCGTTAAGCGTAGTGTGGCAGAAGTCGTCTGTAACGGTGGCGGGAATGTGTGGGAATTGCAATTAACACGTACGCCTGCAACGAGTCAAAGATATCAGCCAACTTCCTGACATCCTTCCCTGCCAAATATTGTTTTTAACTTAAGTTATCGTCTATAATGTGATTACCTAATGTGAGGATCCATGAAGAAGACCGAGAGACACGGACACAGAAGACGACACACGTAGGTTTTCAGACACAGCAATAAAATTTATTAGTTCATCTCAACTTAAAAGCTAAAAATCTTCGAAGGGGTGCGAGAGGGATAAAAGACGCATTGCTAACTACGTTTCCCGTGGTGGCAATCTCCAAGGAAGGTTGTTTCGGGAATCCTTGGAGATTGCCACCAGGGGAAACGTAGTTAGCAATGCGTCTTTTATCCCTCTCGCACCCCTTCGAAGATTTTTAGCTTTTAAGTTGAGATGAACTAATAAATTTTATTGCTGTGTCTGAGAACCTACGTGTGTCGTCTTCTGTGTCCGTGTCTCTCGGTCTTCTTCATGGATCTATACCAGCTAGCCTGCACCCTTTCCCTTGTTTCTCTAATGTGAGGAACTGTCAAATCCATATAATTTTTCATTCACGACTTAAAACACCATTTTCAACACCATATTCCCAGATCAAATGGGGTGTAAAAAGGGTGTATAGAACGTAAACACCTTTTTCAACACCTCTTTTTACACTCTTAATGATCGAGACATGACATAAAATGTGGTGTACGTCGATGTTACACCTTTAATGATGCTCTTTTTACACCTTTTGTTTCAATCAGCGGGATAGAAAATGGTGTTTTTATAACAATACACCTGTTTTGAGCGAATAAAGGTGTAAAATGATTTACTGTGCAGCTGCGACATAGAAAATTTCGCGCCGGGCGTGGAAACTCAGCTTTTACGCAAGAAAAACGCACCGTGCGGCCTGGCCTTTATTCATTTAGGTGTTTAGCTAGCCTATAGAGCTGTACTCCCAAGGCTTTCAAGATGTAACAAATTTTAAAACCCTTGAACCCGTGAAATGCATAAATGCGGCCTAGGGTTACTACCGACTAGATTTGAGTGAACGCAACAAGTAGTCGTTAGCGTTTTCCACGGACATCTCCCGCAAATGGAGTCATACTGTGGTTCCTGCAGTTTCCTGCCTGTACAGCACGTGCACAGTAAACTTTTTTAGACTTTTTTGGTGTAAATGGCTTGTCCCATGACGCACACCTTTTTGGTGTTGCCTTTACACTCAAATGATGGGTGTTTTCTAATACACCCTTTAGTTAAGTGTATTCCTAGTAAAACACTGTTATAATGGGTGTATAAAACCAAAAACACCCTTAAAATGGGAGTATTCTATTGAAAACACCTTTTATGATGGAATTATTTGTTCGCAAATATTCCCTCGCCAATAGTGTAATAGGAGCTTCCGCGGCAGCATACCGACACCACTGGCCGAGACATGCAGTTCGACGTTCTTGCTTCTATGGCAAGTAGCACCGCGAACACGGTAGACTTCCAGCCGTGGTTCCATCGTAGAACCTAAACCGGAGCGCAATGCGTCGCAGGCACGCCTCGTTAGCTTGGTAACACGGTGGGAGCAACCTGAGTGCAGAGGCATAAAGAGACCTAGGGCACCCTCAGTAGCCTATATTGGCGTGTCGGATGGATCATATACTGAAGTACAATTCGTTGGGGCACGTTCGTTACATGTGGTGGGGCAGGAAACGTTTGTAGCGGTGGCGGGAATGTGTTTTTGTAATTAACACTCACGCATGCAACGAGTCAAAGATATAAGCTAAATTTCTAACATACCTCCGTGTCAAATACTGTGTTTTTAACTCAGGTTATCGTCTATAATGTGATTACCTGCTGAGCGGAGCTGTGAAACCAGCATAATTTTTCTCTCACGAAATAAAACACAATTTTTAACACCATACTCCCAATTCAAATGAGTGTAAAAAAGGTGCATTCGACGGAAAACACCTGTTTCAACACCCCACTTTACACCCTTAATGATCCACATTGGATAAAACGTGGTGTATGTCGATATTACACCCTTACTAATGCAATTTTTGGCACTCTTTGTGGAATAGAAAAGGGTGTTTTTATCAGAGTACACCTTGTTTGAGCAAATAAAGGTGTAAAATGATTCACTGTGTGGCACGACGCAAAAAAAAAGGCATGTTAGCGGCAGGCGATATTGGCTGGCGCACGTTCTCGACGCGGATCGCTTAATAATTCGTTTTCGGCATCATACTTCGCAACGAAGAGACAAGCGTGGCCGGGACTGACCGTCTCTCGTACCACGCGCGCACTCAAATATCCGTTCACAGCAATAAAGTTACCGCACGCCTTTTCACCATTTGGTCGGACATTCCCTTTCTGTGTACAGCGGGGCACAAAGCAATAATGGTGCACTGCTTACTTCCTGGGTTCCCGTCGAGTAGCCAGCAGTGCTAGGAAACCAAAGTTAATGACGACTATCCTCAAACATGGCGCTGAAGCCGGTTTGGTGTCGGTGGCGAAATATGGCGCACAGTTTTACATAAGGCGCATAGTGGAAAGTACATCACAGTTTCGGTTTCTCCAACAGTCATTGACATAACCAGGGTGTCGAACCGCAAAAAATACGGGTTCGGTTCGGGTTCCGGTTCGCGTTGTTTTGATTTCGTTCCGGTTCAGTTCCGGTTCGGCCACGCCAAGAATCGAACCGGTTCGCAAACCGGTTCGCAGCCCCGAACCGGTTCGCGAACCGGTTCAACGCTTCCGTTTTATATGTTCCATATGTTCCTTTTATCACGAAATGCGTGGCTAATAGCTTACTGCTGTTGTCTGCATTGACGTCTCTAGCGGTGAGGTAGCCCTTTAGCGAGAGAAATGAGAAATCGATGAACACTTATTGCAAATAGAGTCCACGCTGTTGAAGCGGTGTAGTCCTACTACTTTCTGTTCCCAAAATCTCTTTTTTCACACGCACAGTGACAGCAAGATACACTTAAAGAAAGCCTAATAAGATGGACAACGTAACATAGACGACAGTACTTGCCGGCACACTGCATGCCTTCGCAGCGTGAATCGATCTGAAACCGTACTGAAGCATGTCGAAAATAAGCTTGCCAGCCTTACTCTGTCCGAGCTCACAGCAGTGTACTAGTTAATCCACAACACAAAGTCAATGTGTCACGACACAACTGCACTACGAATAAGCAGAACCACATTTACTTTTCAAACCACGACCAATCAAACAGGCACTGTTCTGCGTACGCTCCTTCTCCACTTCTCATGTTTCTGACGTGTTTAATTTATACTGCTCACGTGTAAACGGAAATCTTGGGCGCTTATTTGATCACATATTCGTCCTGTAGAGCTACATAACTGGCCTACTCCATTCCTGTTTCATTCGTCCGCGTGGCACCTCGTCTCCGCACCGCGTGCGTGGGGCGCTAGCCGCGGCGCTCACAAGGACAACTGCGCTTCAACATTTTAAAAAGACGCTGAAAGTATACTTACTATACGTCGTCGTCTCACTGCTAGGTGAAAATTTCTGAAATCCATGATATAGGCGCGTGATCATGATACCAATGTGTCTTCGTTCAGGGATAGAGAGGAACTCTTATGCTGACTTCTTTTATGTCCGAACGGTTTGGTTGCAAACCGGTTACCGCTATTATTTTTTACGGTTCTGCTCCGGTTCGGGTTCAACAGTGTCATGAAAATTGCGGTTCAGGTTCGGGTTCGGTTCCGGCAAAAATAACGGTTCGGGTGCGGTTTTCGTTTCGGGTTCGGGTTCGGTTCGACACCCTGGATTACTACGAGCTCTGGTGTCTGTCTCTTAGCAACAACACACGCACTTTCATGGTCTCCGCTCTCCGCCTCACGCGGAAGAAAGTCGACGACTGTGGTGCGCAGACGGAAATCGACTTTGGAGGTGTAATGCTACTAGATGGGTCAAAGATTCCGCACACTTTAGCTTAATATTTCCTAAAACAGCAAATGGATTTGATGGTCCTTCCATGGCACATCCCCACCGAAAAAAATTCATGATGTTATTTCAGATTTTCAGGTCTTGAGGTATTATGAGACATGGAGAGCCCTGCACGGGCTCGGCACGCCGGCAGTGCCGGGCTTGTTATTGTCTGTGTGCCCCCAGTTCAAGGCCGAACCATACGCTGCCACGGTGGGCCGCTCTCGTGCAGACAGACATGTTTGGGAGAGTCAGGCTCGACCTGGTCACGCAGCTAATTCCACGCAATGGAGGGCTACTGGTTCATACTGTAGCAGTGCAGCACCTTCATCCACATCGCTACTGGTGCGAGGCACCATCTCACGAGCACAATCATTAAAGCATCAGTTGGGCTCTCGCCACTAACCGAACAGGTTGTCGTTATTTAGAGCTCCCAACATTGGTGACCCGAACGTGAGGATCGAACATCGTCCTTAACCGCCATGTCCGTCGACCATCAAGCCCACCCGTCGCCTCCATCGAACCCATCCTTATCTGCAGTGGCTGTCAAGTTACCACAATTTTTTGACCGCAACCCGGCCGCGTGGTTTATCCAAGCGGAGGCGCAATTTCATCTCGCTGGCGTAACATCACAACTGACGAAATTTTACCACGTCACCTCCGCCCTCACCCCACCTGCGGCCGATGAGGTGTACGACGTCCTCGCCAACTCCTCGCCAACCACACCTTACGACCAGCTCAAGCAAGCCCTCCTGCAACGCACCACCTCCTCCAGCCGGTCCCGCCTTCAACAACTGCTATCCGCTGAAGAGCTGGGAGACCGCCGCCCCACACAGCTACTTCGCCGAATGCGGCAGCTGTTTGGCGACAATTCCGCTACCCTGGACGACGTTCTTCTCCGTGAACTATTTTTACAACGTCGGCCACAGAACGTTCAAATGGTTCTGGCAACTGCAGCGAACATGTCACTCGACCAGCTGGCTACGCTCGCAGATGCGGTTGTTGAGGTCGCCACCCCGTCCATCGCTGCCACCGCTGCACCACAACACCCCGTTCTTCCAACACCGTCTGCAGCGGCAAGCCCTTCTGGCTCTCCGCAATTAGAAGAGCTTTGCCGCGAGTTCCGCGCGCTTGCCTCTCTAATTGCAGCATCACACGCTCCACCGCAGCAAACTCGTCAACCCTACCGTCGCCGCCGTTTCAGTCGTAGTCCACGGCGCTATTCTCCTAGCCGCTCGAATAGCAGAGACCGCGACGGAAGCCCGGCGACGACGATTTGCTGGTACCATCGCAAGTTTGGCGCCGAGGCCCGTCATTGCCTACTACCATGTTCTTGGCAGCAGGGAAACCCGCCCGCGGGCCATTGATGGCGACCAATGGTCCATCCTCCCAGTCCAGTCGCCTATTTTATATACGGGACAAAACATCAGCCCGCCGCTTCCTTGTGGACACCGGCGCGGAGGTGAGCGTATTGCCAGCGAGCGGAAACGAACGCCAACAGCCACCTCTCTTCCACCTCACCGCTGTTAACGGATCTAAGATCCCCGTGTATTGTCAACGCTCCCTCACATTGAACCTGGGTCTCCGCCGTGTGTTCCGTTGGCTCTTCCTGGTTGCGGCTGTCTCTCACCCCATTCTCGGCGCAGACTTTCTTAATAACCATCAGCTGCTCGTCGATATGCGCAACCACCGACTCATTGACTCTGCCACCAGCCTCACTGTCTCCGGCATACGATCGTCCCATCAGTCTCTGGGCGTGTCAGTCTTCCAAGCTGACGGTAATCCCTACCTTGCCGTCCTCAAGGAGTTCCCTCAACTCACGCGCCCACCAGATTGGTCGAAGCCTGAACCGCACAGTGTGGTTCACCACATCGAGACAAAGGGTCCTCCCGTCTTCTGCCGCCCCCGTAGACTACCGCCGGAGAAGCTGAAAATTGCGAAGGACGAATTTGACCACATGTTGGAAATGGGCATTATTCGTCCATCATCAAGCAGCTGGGCCTCTGCTCTCCACATGGTCCCAAAGAAAACCGGTGACTGGCGGCCATGTGGGGACTATAGAGCGCTTAATCGGGTTACCATCCCCGATCAGTATCCCATCCCTCATGTCCATGATTTCACGGCATTCCTTCATGGCGCGACGATTTTCTCGAAGCTTGATTTGGTGCGCGCTTACCACCAGATACCCGTTGCGGAAGCCGACATCCCAAAAACAGCCATAACAACACCGTTTGGCTTGTTTGAATTCCCACGGATGCCCTTCGGGTTACGGAATGCCGCCCAATCATTCCAGCGCTGCATAGATTCCGTCACCAGAGGTTTGCCATTTGTTTTTGCATACATCGATGCCATCCTCGTTGCCAGTCACTCCGAAGAGGAGCACATCATCCATCTGCACAAGCTTTTCTCTCGTCTCTCCGAGTACGGAATTATTATTAACGCCAGCAAGAGCGAATTTGGCGTCTCTTCCTTGGACTTTCTGGGTCATAGGATTTCTGCGGATGGCCTCACACCACTCCCATCAAAAGTCAAGGCAATCGCAGAGTTTCCCCGGCCAACATCTCTCAGCCAGTTCCGCAAATTCCTGGGATTAGCGAATTTTTACCGCCGCTTCATCCCGCGTTGCGCTCAGATCCTTCGCCCATTGGAGCGGTTCCTCACCACCAAGTCTCCAGCGTCCCAACCACTGGCCTGGACTGCCGACTCCATCACTGCATTCGACAGAATCAAGGAGGCTTTGGCAAACGCCACCCTCCTTGCCCATCCTCGCCTAGATGCCCCAACTTGCATGATGGTAGACGCTTCGGCTACTGCCGTGGGCGCCGTGCTCCAGCAGAAGATGTCTGACGACTCGGATGATTGGACTCCCATCGGTTTCTTTTCACGCAAATTGCGCCCTGCGGAAACACGCTACAGTACGTTTGGACGCGAACTGCTCGCCATATACCTCAGCGTCAAACACTTCCGGCACTTTGTGGAAGGCCGTGTCTTTACCATCTTCACGGACCATAAACCCCTCATCTATGCCTTCCGTTCGTCCGGTGCCAACTACACCACACGAGAGCAACGCCACCTTGCCTTTGTGTCGGAGTTCTCGACTGATATACGCCATCTCTCCGGTCTACAAAACTCCGTTGCCGACGCTCTCAGTCGCGTAGACATCGCCGCCGCTACCACCCCTGCCTTGTCACTCGACGTCATCGCCGATCTGCAGCTTCAGGATCCCGAGTTGGCCTCTTACCGCTCTTCGCCAACACGTCTTGACCTCAGGAACGTCGCGCTGCCTGGAGCTTCGTCAACCGTCTGGTGTGACGTGTCTACCGGCACTCCCCGCCCTTTTCTCCCGCAAACGATCCGCCGTGCTATTTTCGACCAACTCCACGGCGCGGCCCATCCCGGTGTCCGGGCTACACATAAGCTGGTATCGGCTCGCTACGTCTGGCCCAACATGCACCGCGACGTCAAGCGCTGGGTCCAATCCTGTCTGCCGTGCCAGCGCTCCAAAATATCCCGGCACACGTCATCTCCGCTTGCAAAGTTCCCGGCACCGGACTCTCGCTTCTCTCATATTCACATAGATATTGTCGGGCCACTTCCACCCTCGCAAGGCTTTCGCTATCTGCTCACCATCATAGACAGATTCACCCGCTGGCCTGAGGTCGCCCCGCTTCCTGACATCACAGCCTCATCTGTAGCTGCAGCCTTCGTCCAGACGTGGGTCGCCCGCTTTGGCGTCCCGGCTACCATAACGACCGACCGCGGCAGGCAGTTCGAGTCCGACCTCTTCGCCCGCCTTACCACCATACTCGGCTCTCACCGCGCTCGAACCACCGCTTACCATCCTGCGGCGAACGGCATGGTCGAGCGATTTCATCGTCGTCTCAAGACCGCCCTCAAGGCCAATGGCAGTTCGTGCTGGACCGAAGTGCTGCCTCTCGTGCTCCTGTCGCTTCGTGCGACCGTTAAAGAAGATTTGGGCTGCACGCTGGCGGAAATGGTTTACGGCGCCACGCTCCGTATTCCCGGTGACTTTTTCCCGACTCCAGCCAATCCTCCCCTCACTGACCTGACCTCCTACGTCGACCGCTTGCGCAACACCATGGCCCAACTTCGCCCTCAACCTTCGCGACCTTGCACACGACCCTCCTTCCAGCACCCACTTCTTGAGTCCTCCACCCATGTATTTGTCCGGCATGATGGCACCCGCAAGCCTCTGCAACATCCCTATGATGGACCATTCCGTGTCATCAAGCGCTCTCAGAAGCACTTCACGCTTCAGCTCGGAAACCGTCAGGACACAGTGTCCATCGACCGTTTGAAGCCGGCATTCTTGGATGAGCCCGGAGATTCCCCTTCCTCTTCCGCGTCGGTTTCTGCAACCACCTCAGAAGTGGTTTCCCCCGTCGAGCTTCCCTGCTCACCGTCTCCCAGGCCCGCCACCTCAGTTACTACCCGCTCGCCTCGCCACGTCCGCTGGGCCCTTCCCCTTGCCACCGCTTGCCCATGACTGTCGACCGCTTCGCTAAGGGGAGGGCCATGTAGCAGTGCAGCACCTTCATCCACATCGCTACTGGTGCGAGGCACCATCTCACGTGCACAATCATTAAAGCATCAGTTGGGCTCTCGCCACTAACCGAACAGGTTGTCGTTATTTAGAGCTCCCAACAATACCATCACGTGCTTCCGTCATTCCTGTGCATATATTTTCAAAAACAAGCAAGGGACACTGCATTATGCGTGTGATTCGACTCTCTATAAAATTCTCAAAGTTACTTTACTTTGCTCCTGACTCCTCGCGTATTTCACAAACACTTTAGCAAAGCTTGGTGAAAGGCGTAAAGGTTGGGAGAAGGAGTTTGTCGACAGCATCCTCCATCTCCGCTCGTCCGCTTGAGTCCTGGATCTAATTTGGTCTTGTGTTGTTGTGGTGACAGTTCTTGTACGTTTGTGGCCGTGTACTTCTCATCTTCTAAAGTTACGTATAAAATTGTGGGATAACCGCGTAGAGACACCTGGAAATACTAAGCCGGGATCTACGCGCTGAGTCGCCGGGCCGGGCTCTATTCACTGGGGCCTCGGGCCGAGGCGGGCTACCCCGCATAAAAATATGAAGGTCCGGCCCCGGGCCTGGCCATTTTTCGATGATCCCCGGCTGGGTCGCGCCAGGAAAAGTCGGCCCATGCAGGGCTCTGAAGTCTTGACCTTGCGTCTTACCTTGAGGAGGCGGGGTTACCTCAGAACTTGGAGTCCTGGAGCTACCTCAGTGCTTGAGGCCTGTGATTACCCCAGGGGCTGAGCTTCCCACAGAGTGGACCTCAAGATGTAAACAATACCGAGCACCCGTACTACCAGCTCGTGCTCAAAAACTAGCTTTCTATTGTTATTGAGGTCATCAGGCTCTAAATACCCTGTCGGACATTTTCATTTGTCGTTCAGTGCAGCACGGGCTCTCACAATTTTCTTTCTGCCTTCGTCGCCTTGTCTGATATTTTCTTGAAGCACTGGAGGAATGCACATATAAATGAAATTTAGTTCAGGGACGATAAGCAGAGAAAGAATACGAAAGAATACACGAAATTCCGAATAATGATTGCCAAGTTGGGTAAGCACGTGTGCATCTAGGAAAGTAAGTTTCTGCCTGCGGTCAAGTCCATTGCAGCACTCAAAACGCAGACGGCTGTGACCACTAGAATACATAGAGTCTTAAAAAATGGTTAGGAACTCCATGTATGCCAAGAGTAATAAGGATACACGTTTCGAACAAGCAAAAATGACGAGAAACACTTGTCGCAGCAGAGGGATGAATACTCTGTCTGGTGGGCTGTAGCCACATGCACATTGTTAAATGAAAAGCAACAGAACAACAGAAATTTGGTGGACGCAGCATACCATTGAAGATATGTAAACACTCACTTTATCGCGCGTTTGTTGCGGTTCCGGTTCACGACTTGAAGGTATTGCTATCCGTCTCCGTTTGCCTCAGTTCCTCAGTTCATCAGTGCCTACCACGCGACATGCAATCTAAAATGCACCTCAAGGAGTCTGAACATAGAGCATCATAAATAGTAGAAATTGAAAGTTACATCTACATGTAAAGTGTCATTTCCATTCGGACGATATTCACGCAAAATTTTTTCTTTGAAACAGGACACACACACAAACAACAAAATCGATATTCAAGAAAATGTATTACACATACCTTCCAGAAAGAAGCTTTCGCGGGTGCGTACTTAGATCTGCTAAAGAGCAGTGCGCATGGAGGAAAAGGACGCAGCTGATTGGTGGAGAGTGAGGAGGTAAACGCGAACGGAGCGGCTGTGTTCCACTGCCGGCCTGTGCCGCTGTGCGTGCGCTGCCGGCCGCCTTGCACGCATGCTTCCTTGCTTGCTTGGGAAGGCAGCGCAGTGCTATCTGTTTGGCGCGGTGGTGCTCGTTCTCCAACGAAGTATACGCAGCGGTTGTGCGCTGCGATGTTGAAAACTGAATGAATGGTGTTTCAAAGCGGAGTCGACATACATCGGTGTGCGACAGAAAGGAGACGTCGATGAATACTCAATTGCATTGTCCCTGCGAGAAGAAAGCACAGAAAAAGGACACACAATTTATCTTAAGCAAGCAGGGAAAGTCACTTCTTCTCGGACAGCTTAATACCATAAAGTCTGAATTTTTGCTAAGAAAACAAAGCTTGAACAACGCTACGAACGTGACAGACACATACTAACAAACAAACACTCATATTCATTTCTACTGATAAAGGCGTGAACCACAATACAAGAACAAACCACACTGCTTCAGGAAAGCGTATCAAATGCACCGCGACCGGACTGGCGTCGGGCACTCTTAAAATACCCTGTCCAAAACAAAGACTTCACCAGGTTCGCGAGGCGATTCCATTAAAAACGCTCGTCCTATCCTACAGATAACAGTGCAAACGCGTCTACCCGTATTTTTTAAATTATGTTATGTTTAAGTCATGTTTAAATTGTATTCATGTTTTGTAATGTTCAGCAGCAGATTTGGCTTCTAATGTTGGCTCTCTTGCTAGAAGTATGAACCACACAGTTAAACTTATACAATCTCATCTAGAGATTAGAGGGAGTAGCAGTTGGGTCTAGCGATGAGTGGAAGTGCAGTTCGAGCCTGTTAGGGAGCTCTAGACATAAGTGACCAATGAGAGGCTTGTAGTCAGATGGGCCAATGAGCAGACCACTTGCAGTTAGATGAACCGATAGCAGTTGGTGTTTATCGAGGGAGCGGAGTGACCAATGAACGCAAGAGATGACCGGGATCTCTCCGATGCAGCTGAACCAACCCACAGCTGGATCAGGAGGCTGTTGTACCATATAAAGGTTGAAATCAACAATTGTCGTGTGCCTTGTCTGAAGCTGCTGCATTGTGGTTTAGGAACGATAGGCTAGCCAATCACTGTTCAGTAGGCTTAGCGTGGACCAATCAGGGCCAGACATCGGTAGGCTTCGGTGTGAAGGGACAATCAGTAGGCTTAGCGTGGTTTGGCGTAGAAGTCAGTACGCTTAGAATGGACCAATCAACGCGACGTGGGTGGAGCCAGTAAAGAGTTGCGCCACGAGGTATGTAGCATGGACCAATCAGGGCCAGCCTCAGCAGAACCAAGCCGTGACCTATGACGCAGCTGGACCAATAGCATAATTTCTATTAAATGTGTAGCGAACCTTCTTCGGCGCCATCAGAGCACGCACAGAAACGTTGTGAACCAATGAGCATCAGGGTGGAGGCATGCAGTTAGCACGGGCCAATAGCAGTTGTAGCCTACCAGTGTATGACCCCCGCTAAAGTTATCTTATGGTAAAAGTTACAATCTCCCACAGTTAAATTTATCTCGTCTATAGATGAGTGTGAGTGACCAATGAGTGGCTTGCAGTTCAATGAATCAATAGCAGTGGGTGAGTGACCACTTGCTGTTAGATGGACCAATCGGAGTTGGAGCCTATGAGGGAGCTGTGACCAACTAGAACCAATAAGGAGCTGGGTGAGCGGCCACTTGCAGTCAGATGGACTAACGAGCAGACCACTTGCAGTTAGATGAACTAATAACAGTTGGAATCTACCGAGGGAGCTAAGTGAGCAATGAGCGTCAGAGATGTCCACATAGAATTATGGACCAATGATCTCTCTGATGCAGCTGAACCTACCCACAGCTGGACCAGGACGCTGTTGTACCAAATAAAGGTTGAAATCAACAATTGTCATGTGTCTTGTCTGAAGCTGCTGCCTGGATTAGGAGCGACAAATTCAGGTAAGCCAATCACGATTCAGTAGGCTTAGCGTGGACCAATCAGGGCCAGCCATCGGTAGGCTTAGAATGGGCCAATCAGCGTGAAGTGGGCGGAGCCAGTAAAGGGTTGCACCATCCGGTGTCAGTGGGCTTAGAACGGGCCAATCGGCATGCTTACATTGGGGACGGCCAATCAGAGCGTCTGGGAGGGTGATCAGTAGGCTTTCTTAGACGTCTGAATCGGTAGGCCTAGAATGGACCAATCAGCATGAAGTGGGCGGAAAGTTGCACACCACAAGGTAAGTTTGAACATCTGAGATAAAGCCGCAGTGGGGTCGCTGCCGAGCGCGCCATCTGGCGGGCGCTAACGAAGGCTATGTTGAGCGGGCTTAGTCAGCCAATCAGTGCGCTTAGAACGGGCCAATCGGTAGGCTTAAATTGGGGACGGCCAATCAGAGGGCTTAGAAAGTCTGGAAAATGTGGAGAGTGATCAGTAGGCTTTGAATAGACCAATCAGCGGAGCCAGTTAATCAGCATAAAGGGGCGGAGCTACAATCAACCAATCAATGATCAGTAGGCTTAGCACGGGTCATTCAGCGTGAACTGGGCGGAGCCCAGCCAACTAATTAGCATAAAGGAGCGGAGCTACGGTCAGCCAATCAAAGATCAGTAGGCTTGGCGTGGACGAATCAACGTGAATTTGCGGGGCTAATGGAAGTCAATCAGTTGGCTTTGGATTTGGCTTGTGTTGGATTACAAGTGAATTGTGTTGGCTTAGAACTGGATTTTGGCTTAGAATTGGATCAGAATCGGCCATCTTGGATTAGAAAAAGGACGTCGTTGTTCACAACGGTTCTTATACAGTATTAATCTATACTACTGGCGTCACAGCGTACGTCACAGGATGTCCGGAACTGGTGGTCATAGCTGCGATGCTTGGCAACCTGCCTCTGTGCTCCGTCGCCCAGCAATGGTCAGCGGCCGTTCCCGACCGCTTTCTTTAAGATAGCGTCGTTGATCTTCAACTAAACTTCTTCTCTCCACTCCATCTCTTTTTTTTTCTTTTTTCTGGACTCTCGTAGTGCACAACGTTCAGCTGGTCTGGACACCAGTTAGACGCTCACCAATTAGTGTAATGACTCCCTGGAGGGTGCTGATTAATGTGAGGGGTCCCAATTAGCTCTAATTAATAAATTAATCGTGTTTAGGACAGTCGAGTGCTGTGAACTATGAGTGTGCAGTCATTACTACTATAAAATCTGTCTAGTCGGCTGTAGTGGCCACGTGAACGCATATGCATTACCATGTACGTGAGACCAAGTATGAATCAACCCAATGCAGTTCACCAGGCACTCCAGCTCTCTGTTCGTCTGCCGACCGTGAGGGCGGTGTATCGTACAGTTAAAATCGCCTGCAAAAAATAAGTTCTGATTTCCATAAAAGAACGTGTCAATTCTGCGAAAAAAATCCCAGCGCTCAGCGCGGCGCAAACATTGACAACATGCAGTGTTTTATTCTCGTTTTCCAGCTCAACAGCCACCACCCTTCCCTCAGTGTCCGTGTCGAACCACCTGATAAATCCCCGAAACGACTGAAACACGAAAATATATGTGTTGGCATCATCGTGGAAGACAAGCCAAGTTGGCTGGCTCCCTTTAACGCAACAAACGAACTAGTCTACAACCATCGCAACGCCAACACCCGAAGACGAGCTCACGGCAGGTCTGGGATTGATGTAAGTGCTAGATGCCACCTCGCAAGAAACCAAAACTCACGGAGAGTTGCTCGTGGGACAGCAGCACGAAGGATATTAGAAGCGGATGACATACCTACCATTGCTTTCTTCGAAGAGGGTCGCTGATGTTTGCCACCGCCTATCAAACTGGACGGCCCCAAGGACTGCTCTCTCCCTGTATAGCACTCTACGGATGCCCGCTCTGATCCTGTTCAGTGCCTCAACGGCGGTGCGAGCACGGCCACCGTGCACAGCTATGCAGGGTGCTATCCAGATCTGGTAGTTTATTTCTTCCGCCTGGAGTACAAACTGCGCTGGCGTCTATCGCAGACCGGAAGTGGGAGCGAGCTCAGTAACTGGACCGTGCCCCACAGCATGAACGGAATGCCGTAAAGCACATCAGCCTTGTGCCACAAAAAATCCGGGAGTATACAGTTGCGAAAAGCGTGCTCTGACGTTTCCAAGGTAGGGCAGAAAGGGCAAAAAGGCTTGGTCAAACCGAAGCGGGACAACCTGTCCCTGAGAGGTAAAAAGCTTGCACGGCGCGCATCCAACCAGCCGGCCGTAATATTAAGCCACGCGATCGGGCGAGGCACGGCCGAGCTCGCCGTCGGAAGGAGCTCCAGAAGAGCGGCATAAAACTGCTTGGTGGACCAGACAAAGAAATAATTTGACGGGAATGATGTGGCGTAGGCGACGGACATTCAAACCGTACTCTCAAGTTCGAGGCCACAAACTCAGAGGGCGGTCTATTCTGCACAAGCGGGCGAAACAGACGTACGTCTGGACCTAAGCAGTACTGCAGGAGATCGTGGGCGGGGTGGTCAGGGTCCCTAAGGCCGTCGAAAATTGCCGTTATCCCGAGCGCAAAACACTTGATTTTTACGTGCGGAACCCGCCAACCGCCAATCTCTCTCAGCTGGTACATACGTGCACGGGATACCCACTCAGCTCCGTTGCCCCAGATGAACCGAAAGGCCGTACGAGTTGCTGCAAGGAAAACAGCCAGGCGAGTTCTACAGGTGATAGGGAGCACTAAGCCCCTTAAATCCGTGAGAACCGAGACGCTGCGCTCGTGAACACGCAACCAAGGAAGAGAAGAGACCCCAGTCCTGTTACAGTGAATATCGAGAATCCGTACCTCATTCCTAACAGGGATCCCGAATTGAGATGGACAGGAGGAAGCGCTTTTTTCTCTCTTGATTCGTGCATTCGATACTCGACCGTAAAGAGAACACGACCTATCGAGTCCTCGTCGAGTCAAAGTGTTACCGCGGCAATCACCGCAAACGCGAAATTCGACTCTGGCGACTGCTACATATCATCAGTGCCAGTTATCCAACTTTGCTGGTGTGGCGCATGGTATAGAAATGTTCATCACTGCCCCTCCCCTCGCGGTACGCAATGACGACGACGCAGAGTTAACTGGTTCTGGTGGTATCATTGCGTGAAACATTGTATCGAGCCAGACGGGATCCCTTTGGCCCAAACCTATTTTTTATATAATAAACATATCCCTAAAGATGGTATACCAACAACATTAATTACCAATGACAGTAAATTGGTATAATCACGCGCATGTTTTAAACCTGGCGAGTGTCACCATATTTTTCGAAGAGAATGATTTTTCCTAGGATATCTTCTTGGAAAGATGCAATAAAGATCCAAGAAGGAAACCTCGAAAGGATGTGTATTTGCCTCAAAAAATAAGAAGGCCAACCTCGGGGGCCGGCTTCCTGTGGCATCTCAAACATAACTGAAACCAGAGCGTCGAACGGGACCGGCAGCGACAACCGAAATTAACCAAAATTTTTAGCTGGAACACATCTGGAATTCAACCGTAATTACTAGCGCCACCTTGGAGCTGAACCGAATCGACCAATATAAAAACTTGTTGGTGTGTGTGTGTGTGGGGGGGGGGGTAATGCGGGGGTTCGAGCGGTGTGCCTACCTAGATTGGCGGCACGTTGCTCGCGGAAAGGAGGACAGGGGGTCCTGCTGGTCGGAAAACAGAAATAAATGCGCTAGAAAGCGTAACCAAGAGATCTTGCATCATTTTTAGTGGCTACCTATAATTTTGCAGCATATTTGAACCACGAACCAGTTCCGAATCGGTTTACCAGTCCCGAACCGGTTAATAGAACCTCTATATATGACCTCCGGAGCTGAACCGGAACATAACTTTTATAACTGAACCGGAAGTCGAAACAAACCGAAAAACGTTTCGGTTCGACGCCCTGCTTCAAACATATTCTGAATACTAACTCTCGCACAGGGACTAAGGCTTCACCTCTGCCGCCTCCCAGCGGTATGCGGTGACGACGACGCTTGAGTTCCGCAAAGTGAAACACCAATGTCGATTTTAGTGATATGAGGGGTGTTCAACCAGCAATGTGCAATAGTATGAACTATTGTCGTGAAAGAATATTTAAAAACTAAATCATGATTTTGAAACAGCTTCTGAGTTAAGCGGCATGAGAGTCGACATAGGCTGAATGTATAACCCGCAGAATTGCAACACCACCAGACACCAGGGTAGCTGATGCCTTAAAAACGACACACACTGTGAAAATGCTGAGTCCGAGGCTTTCAGCGAGGTGAAGATGTTGGGCTGAAATGGGTGGGGATGAAATTGGCCGCGTGAAGTTGTAAATTGTACTCACAAAGTTCAATGCAAGGACGCGGACAATAAGTTTCGTGTGACTGACAACTTATCAGAATGAAAGCGACGGAGAGAAGCTTGCCGTTGTCAACTCCACTTATTGGCGTATTCAACGAAAGCACGGCATATCGGGAGCAGACTTTGCAGAGATTTAGTATATTCTTGTTACATTTCGTTTTTATGAAACGCAGCTATTACCTGAAAAAAATACATATGTACAACTTTGTATTTTCAACGTTTCAAATACATTGTTGTATCCTGGTTGTCGATATCGGGAGAAAAAGTGACTCCCGAAATGCCGCTCTCAGCTTGAACATACCCGGTGTCTCTCGAATAACTCTTGGCTGCATAGTTCGTAGACAGGTGGCGCTATTGGCGCTAGTACATTCCTACCAAAAGTTCCGTCCAAACCCTACATCGCCGATTTGTAATATCGTGCCTTCAATGCCAAAAGCATCGATCTAATTCAGTCGCAGGCTTGGTGATCTCCTAAGGAAATTCGAGCGAAGATCCTCATAGTGCAAATGCTTGAAAGGGAGCTTTTTCGCTCGTCGTTTTCCGCAGTTGGTAATACGTTCCCGATGAGTTGACTAAGAAATGGAACTGATTGACCTGCAGTGCGACCCACCAATGAGAACAAGTTGGCTGAAGTTGGTGCGGCTTCGTTTTGTTCTTAAGTTGGACAAAAGTTTCTCAAGATGCGATGTTGTAGCGCTCCATTTTCTATCGAACATACGTCTGAAGATAATAATTCGAGTCTTTATTTCGCGAGACGACTGTGTCAACATGCGTCAGGCGTTTTCTCTGCTCACAACTATAACAAATAAACATCACAACTTTGCAGTGGTTCGCAGCAATTGTTCAATCACTTTCACACGATGTAGGCACACAGGAAATAAAGAGGATTTTCCGATCCTCTGAGTGAGCAACGCTAAGGAGCCCAAAGGTATGCGTTTTATATCGTTTTACATTCTGTGTTGTCTGTCATTTAAATCAGAAACAGGATACACCAAAGCCGTGACAGCGATTCCCGTAGTCCCTTCATGGCTCAATGCGGCCCCCTGACGCGAATAAGTTTTGCACCCTTCATACAGGGTTTGTATGTGGAGGTATGCACTTTCGGAACATGGGTCGTTCTTTTAGACGTCTCATAGTATATTCTAATCTTTGCGTTAAATTACCCTCTAAATAAACTAGTTTTTGTTAACTTACCTGTAATAAGTAGTCTACGCTGTATTACTTTACTGTTAGTGAACTTCGCAGCCGTCTGATACGTCATCATCTTTAACGTATACGTATGTGTATATATAGTCCGTTTTATTGCTGCTGTACCCACTGAATTGTCACCTTGTCAAGCCCATCCGGGCTTTAACCTACTCTTCCACTCGAGAGGGAAAATAAAGACTGAATTGAATACCGTCTTCCTCTATTTCGCGAGTATCCCGTCAACAGTAAAAAGATTACAGCCCAACCTTCGAGCACCCAGACTTCAATAAGAACTCTCGTCTTAAACGACGCAATGCTGTGTTTTGCACGTAGAATGCGTCTTTCTATGTGTAATGACAAATGTGGCATATTATTCTGTCATACCTCGTTTTCTTTGTTTCCGGTGGTGGTGGTGGTGGTGGTGGTGATAGGGCTTGGTGTGGGCAACGTCACGACTCACGCCCTGGTTGAATGTGCGTCCTGGGCCGACTTCTAAGGGACTGTGCCGACATATGTCTGAAAGCGTCTGAGGAAAACCCAGGAAAAACCCCAGACAGCACAGCCGGCACCGGGATTCGAACCCGGGTACCTCCCAGTCTCTTTGTTTCCGGAACGTGTGAAGAGCCGCATCGTTTCTTTTTCTTTCTTTTTTTTAACCAATTGCAATGAGTATATCTACTACGCATCGGCGTATCGCGATATCCCAACGTTGAATTGGAATAAAATTGGAAAATTTGAAATCATCGCAGGGATACCACCGTCGCAATGGACGTAGCCGGTCCGTGTACCAGTCTACGGGCCAACGAGATCGAGATTGCTCGTCCCGTAGCACAGGCAAACGAGCGGAATACCGCTGTCGCAGTGCGACGAGAATGCCGTTCGTGCCCCACTCATTGCAGTGTACAGTTGCGGGATTGGCATTCGCCATGAGAGGTAGCTGCAAAGTGCGCCTTGAAGATAGCATTGCAACGTCAGCGGCGAAGAAGCATGCGGACGCATCCGCTGAAGACTTGGCCATCCACAGCGAATGGCGAGGTGTGCTTTGTGGTCGGTGGAGTAGGTGGTGAGGGTCCGTGCGTACATATTGTAGCGACTATTCATCCACCCATCCACAGCGCCTGTGCAAACGTGACATGCAGCACTATAGTGGCAATTTTAATTTTAAGATGACTTAGCTAATATTGATGTTCTGATGAAGATAGTCTCAGAGGGGTTCCACAGAGGTTGCCCGTGCTGTGCAGCACGTGGCAAAACAGATAACCAATGTTTTTGATCATCCAGCAGAAAATGGGGTACAGACTGTAAATGTAAACATTTTAACCGTGGAATTCAGCCTGCGTGCACAATAGTGCTGTGCACAAGTGCACAAAATTACTAGATATATGGTGTAGTGTTGCTGTATTGCATTTCTGGACCGTATTCGCATTTTTTCTGGCGATGGAAAAAACGGTATATCTTTTGCCATATCTTGTGAATTACAGTAAACGTTCAAAATACTAATATAATATATACAGGATGTTCTTTATTAGGTCTTTTTTTATTGAAAGCAATGAGAGAAGTTTTTTCTTTCTTTTTTTGCAGTCAAGTTCTACGGCCAGGCTGACATCCTCTTGAAGATATGCGACTACAGGATGACTAACTGCATAAAGTTCATTATGTACTCTTAATTATATTTCTTGCAAGGGCGAGATCAGAATGTGACAACTGTGAGTACAACAGCAACACAACGATGATATCAGAAATAACATACCATGCCGTAAATCTATACAGGAAATGATAGTTTCAAAAACTGAGGGATACAGTCATTATAACGGGTGAAACGTTCGACGCAACACCGTAGAAGAAACGAGAAGAACGTCGCAGCATTGCGGATGAGTATTTCCCGTTTTGTTAAAGTGAATTTTTTGCAAAGATCCTCATCGTCTTTGGTGACACCACATTTCCATATTTCACCGCTATTCAGTACACCACAATTTCTTCACGTGCGACATCAAAATAACACATATCAAAAAGTGCACGCGTTGGAACAGTGAGGTGATGACTACATTACCCGAACGTGTCCAATTTTTAATACGTTAGCATTAGGAGTGTCAAGAATGAAAAAAGCTGTATGTATACATGCATGTGTGTGTGTGTCCTCGTGCATGAGATGGTGAAGCCTCATCTAGGAAGCTGTATAACAGGACAGTAAAGGGTAATAAGAGGGTAAATGTAAATGAGGAGTATGCGGTAAGAGTAAGTAAAGGCAATTAAAGCAAGAGAGTTAAGTATAGAAAATGAATGTAAAATAGAGAAACATTAAATCAAATTAAAGATAACAGAAGGCAACCACATCTTATCGGAGGTAGCTAAATGTACTTACAGGTAATTGACGTCAATTGAAGGGAAACTGAGTGCAATTAAAGCAAGTAAATGTAATTAAAGAAAATTAAATGGAATTCAAGGTTACCGCAAGTATCATCCGGTTACCGTCGATAACTACAGGGTAATAGAGGCCAATGAAAGATTAATTAGACGGCCTTACATGTCGTAGTTGGAAGTGTCGAAACAGAAGTGAAGTGTAGGCCAGAGCTGCACAAACGTAAGTCAGGTTGGACCGGGAGTGGATAACTGGAAGTCAAGTATAAACGGGAAGTGGACAACCGGAAGTCGAGATAGATGAGATGCAGACAACTGCAGGCCAGGTTAGACCGGGGTGGATAACTGGAAGTCAAGTACAAACGGGAAGTGGACAACCGGAAGTCGAGATAGATGGGATGTAGACAACTGCAGGCCAGGTCAGACCGGGGTGGATAACTGGAAGTCAAGTATAGACGGGAAGTGGACAACCGGAAGTCGAGATAGATGGGATGTAGACAACTGCAGGCCAGCTTAGACCGGGAGTGGATAACTGGAAGTCAAGTATAGACGGGAAGTGGACAACCGGAAGTCGAGATAGATGGGATGTAGACAACTGCAGGCCAGCTTAGACCGGGAGTGGATAACTAGAAGTCAAGTATAGACGGGAAGTGGACAACCGGAAGTCGAGATAGATGGGATGTAGACAACTGCAGGCCAGCTTAGACCGGGAGTGGATAACTGGAAGTTGGGTTTGCAGCATTGGACTCCCGGAAGTCGGGTTTAGACGTACAATCACAAGTCAAGTACAGACGGGAAGTGGACAACCGGAAGCAAGGTTAGGCCTGAACTTGACAACAGGAAATCAGGTTAGACTTGAATTGGATAAGCGGAAGTCAGCTTGGACTAGAAGTGGATACCTGAGAGTTAATTATAGACAGGCAGTAGACAACCAGAAGTCCGATTAGACCTGAAATGGACAACCCCAAGTCAAGTATGAACGAATAGTGGACAACCGGAGGTTCGTCGTGAACCGGGGTTAGACCGTCAATGAACACCCGGGAGTGAGACACACACGGGAAGTGGATAACCGGAAGTCGAGTTTAACCGGAAAGTCAAGTACAGATGGAAAATGGACAAGCAGAAGTCATTTTAGACCGAGTTGATAACTTGAAGTCGAGCTAGAACTTAAATGGATACGGGAAGTCAATTCTGATCATCTTGTCCGCTTAGAAACGACCATCCATGAAGCCTTCGTTCGAGGACAGCACTGCGTTGACCTTCAGTCTTGCGGAATACGTGGTCCGCTTTTCAAATGTATTCTAGATTTCCTTCGCGGAAGAATGTTTAGAATGCGACTGGGAACTACCTTCTTGAGTCCTTTCATATAGGAAATGGTGTTCCTGAGGGACCTTTACTGAGTGTTACCGTGTTCATTCTTAAGATGAATTCTGTGACACAATCACTACCACCGTCGGTCACATTTTCTATATGTCTAGAATATTTTCACATTTCTATATTTCTATGGGTCTATATGGAAGATGTGCAAATATCCTGTTCATCGTCCAATCTTGCCATGTGCGAGAGACAGCTGCAGCTTGGAATCAATAGACTGACTAGGTGATCGGTTGAGAATAGTTTCAAGTTTTCACCAGATAAAACGGTGTGCGTGCCTTTTTCACGGGTAAGAGGGCTGTTTCCGGAGCAATCTCTGAATACAAATGGTCAACCTCTTATTGTGCAATCGGAACACAAACTTTTGGGGCTTACTTTTGACAAAAAGCTCACGTTCCAATCTCACATCAACAACATGAAAGTAAAATGCACCAAATCATTAAATCTGTTAAAAGTTTTATCTCACAGGTTGGGGAGCAGATCAAGAGACTTTACACCCGGTGTGTACCGCTGTGGTTCGGTCTAGATTGCATTACGTGTGTATAGTTTATGCGTCAGCACGTCGTTCTGTCTTAAAAAGCATAAACCCGGTACAACATCACGGACTACGGCTGGTGCTTGGGGCTTTCCGCACCTCGCCAGAGGAAAGCTTAAATGCTGAAAGCAATGAGTGGCCTTGAAAAGACGACAAGCCTACCTTTATATACTTTATGCACTCAGGGTAAGGAGTTACCCACTACACGCTGCTCGTTCGAGTGTTGGGGGCACACGTTTTCAACAGCTATTATTGAACAAGTTTCCAGTTGTTCCTCCTCTTGCTATGCGTACCTCACAACAAGTTCAACAGTACCATTTTGGTGATTTCAACTGTCATGTATCAGAATCTACTAGACTTTTACCTCCATGTACACCACCCCCAAGGTCTAACAGATCCTTAGCAAGATACGAGAAAAATGATACCAACACGGCCGTATTGCAACAGGAGTTCGAACATCTGAAATAAAGTTTGGGAGAGCACACAGGTTTCTATACAGATGGATCCAAAACCGACACAGGTGTATCGAGTGCCATGGTGACTTTGAGATGCACCAGGGCAATCTTTTTGAACTGGTACATGTCCATTTTTAGTGCTGAGGTTCACGGAATTATTCTCAAACTGAATTACATTTTGCAGCACAACATCGTCTCATCAGTCTTCTGCACAGACTCTTTTGGGGCTATGCAGGCAATATGCAGGCCACATAAAAAAAAAACTCCCTTGCCCACAGGGCGCGGTATCTTGCATCACAAATCACCAACAAAATACAGGTCGATATTCTGCTGGGTACCCAGCCATGACGGGATACCGGGAAACAAGTGTGCTGACAGCGCAGCAGCCAAAGCAATGGACAACGACATCACACCGTTTGATATTCCTGCCCAGGACCTGATTCGGCTCCTGCGAAACTGTATAAACTCCGAGCGGCAGGACTTTTGCGGTACACAGGAAAATAATAAGCTCCACCTTGTCGAAAGGAACATGGAATGACACGGGTATCATCTTAAAAAACGAAATGCAGGAGACCCTGCGATGCAGACTGAGAATAAGGCCGACATATGTGGCTCACAGGTTTTTACTCCGAGGAGGGGAACCTCCTAAGTGCACACACTGTGGTGAGCAGCCCTCTGTTGTCCATGTCCTCATCTCATGTCCTCTTTTTCAAAGTCAACATCAGTGTTATTTTAGCAGGTTTTAGAAGCACTTCATACCCCTCACCAAGCCCTCTTGCTGGGTGATGGACGACTCGTTCAGTTCGAGAATGTTTTTAACTTCCTCCATGACATTGGCTTCACTGGTAAGTTGTAAAATTTGTACTTCTTAGTATTTCATTTTACAGGACTCACAATGTTTTGTTCCTAATCTCATTATTTTATTTTTACTTTCCCGTATGACAGCTGCGGATCAAACTTGATCAGCCCGGATCTGGTTTTAATCAAGCCTGATCAAGAGAAATCCGAGGTGGGCCTCTTCCAGTAGGTTCCGTGATGTATCTGTCATTATCCTGCCTGAACCAAACGGGAATTTCCTGGATCCCGAAACACCTAGGTTTTGATCAGGCTAGTGCAAGCTGTAGTAAAGTTCTGTTCGCCCACCGAACGCGAACCTAGCATTATGGCATTAGTCGATGTGGATCGGGTTAACACGAGGCCCGCCGGGCCCGGGTCGGGGTTTGAGCCTTTTTCTGTTGTTTTTCTTTATTTATTTAAGTTGTGTGGTACCCTTTAAAGGACATCTGCAGAGGGAGAGGGATATTGTAATGTTGAGTCGATGATGTTTGCGTGACATGAAAAATCATACCATTAAATTTAGTTTTACTCTGATATTGATTTCTCCACATGCCCACTGTTTTTGGCGATCTATGGCTTTTGTCACTTTTTCGCCAAAAGCCACGAATCAATCAATCAATCAGTGCATTTGTTTAGTTACTCATGTTCTGATTAGACAGAGGATGCTTTGGCTCCCTACACATGTCATATCACAACAATGAGCTCAATTGCAGACAATAACCTCTGTAGGACAAGGAGCCCCTCTAGTGAGAAAAAACATATCGTGCGAATCGAGAAATATATTTGAAACACTGACGAGGCGCCGCCGTTCCGTGATTTAGTGAACTGTCGTTTCACCATAGACGATGATAAAGAACGACGCTTTTGTGGTATCTTGCGATCGCCACACAACCGTTTTGGTACCAGCATAATGACCCCGAAAGTACTTATCATTATGCTTTTGGTGTGCATGATAGGAGCCTCTAACTGCAAATCTTTCGGGGTGCGAGAAGGCCCATCATGGCCCCGGCATAGGGTTGTGTATAAGTGGGCTCCGCTTGAGCGCAGTATGTCTCTACTGTCACTCTCTGCGGTATTGCTCATCTTATGTAAGATGTGTTTGCACGATGCGTGGTCGCATGTCTTACCCCCGGGACCAATTATTTGTGTGTGACTTTCACATACAAATTGGTGGTGGTGGGGGTGGCGGTGGTGGTGGAGGTGGGAGGGAAAACCACCACTTCAGTTACTACATTTTCTGCTTTATTAACACATTATAATTTTTATTGCAAGGAATCTTCAGAAGTGCATCGTCATATTAGTCATGGACTTTGATGATGTTATGAAGGTTCTTAAATATACCTGCAGTATCACTTTTGAAAGACGCACCTGATGTCAATCTGACGGTGTATTCTGCTGTGAGTAAGCTTTTTTAAATATTATTTTAAGATGTCATTTGAAAATGGTCGATATCAGCCGTCGGTAGCACAAACAGACTATGCGGGTCCCGATAGGCTTCTTTCTAGCAGGATTTTTCCAGTGAACTGCGAGAGCTGCTGTACCCTGACAGGAGCACCTCATGTATTGGTTGTCCAGAAAACGTGTTATTGAACAACAACAACAAACAACAACAACAACAAAGAAAAAGAAGTAATATTATTATTAGTATTTTACTCAGTTCATTCAAATGATTACAATGCGAGGACTGGCCTAAGCCAACAAGAGCTTGTGAGCAGTCCTGCCTGACAGTGGAAACCGCGCTTAAAAACTGTACGTAAAAACACGAAATACAGCATCAACGAACAAGTTACAATGAAACAGAAAAAGTTAAATAGATTTACAATAAAAGAACACGTTAAGCGCATTCAACCACAGAATAAAGAACGAAATAATGTTTTTAGGGAGGCAATCGATGAGAAATTCAAAGCATCGGCTGGCAGGGAGTTAAAAACGGATGGAACATAGTGAGAGCGTTGGCATTTTCCATAAGAAGTGAAGATTCTAGGGATTCCTGTTGTATATTGGGACCTTGTCGTCTGTTGTTGTCGTTTGTAGTACCTGTCCTGTCGTACATGTTTTGTCGTACCCTGTCGTCGTTTTTGTCGTATGGCTCCTGTCGCACTTTGTCGTATGGTTCCTGTCGTGTTTTGTCGTATGCTCCCTGTCGTCCTCTGTCGCATACTCCCGGTTGTGTTATTGCTATATCACTCCCAATGTGCTCTGTTGCACAGTTTCTGCATGCATTTGTTGTTGCTGTCAGACATGCACTATAGTGTAGTACATTTAACTGTGAACTCGCACCGTGTATAAAAGCTCACTCAACCACATATGAACTGATTTGCCTTCGTCCCTTTATTGCTACTTTTAGAATATGCATGTTGTCACCTGAAAAAAAGAAAAGAGGAACATCAGAACCTTGTAATTATCAAATACGAACTTCATGCAAAGATCATGCGAATATCCTGAAGATTCCGCTCAATATATTACAGAATAAAAGTCTAAGAAACATTGTACTCTAAATATATGCAAATTCAAATTAAAACCTTTTGGCATGTCATTTTCTCGGAGAAATCAAAAATAAAAAACTGTAAGGCAACCGCACTGCGCTTTCTCAAACCATATGTTTGTATACTCTCTTCTTTTTCATATGTTCGTAAAACAGATGGTACCACATCTACGTATGCATACACAAGGGCAATTTTGTAAAATACCATCAAGTGGTAATTTTAAAGTTGACGTAGGAAATTCCAAGTCTGACGCAAAAGAAAAATTTAATCATAAGATATACCGAGGGGGACAGAGAATGGAACATGCGGGAACAGCCCTGACGGAGTAACAGCAAGAATAACATTTTCTGAAACTGCATCTCACGCTACCTGCCAATCAACAGGATCGAAGTGATGCCCTATCACCTTTGCCATGTTCTATAGACACAAGTATAATCCACATCATACCATTCTCATGGGCGGAGGTCAGCACGTTTCTGTGCCAGGTATCTGACGAGTAATTTGTGGCGCTGTCGTGCTTCCTCTTCGCTGCAGTTTTTCAGTTGTAGGAAGTGCCAGAACGCAGCTGAAATAAGCATGAGTGAACTTTCAGTATCGGGGAGTGTGTCACACAAATTCAACAAAAACAGTGTCATCCAGTCATCCACAGTATGTAGCACAGTGCAGTGGCAGACTCACGTTAACGATCAATGCTAAGCAAGCAGAAACTGAAGATAACAATCTGCAGTCACATGACATGCAGGTCACCTTTACAGGTGAGAACTGCGGGTATACGACGGTTCTTCCCTGAGAAACGTCCTTGTTAGACTGCCTGCCTGTGACACTGCGTTTTGCAAGCGTCTCATGTCCCCACAGAGCAACAGCGAGACGCTTGCAAAACGCAGCGTCAGTCGGCAGCTGCACAAGGTGTTCCCAGGTATCCAGGCAGACATGAACTCCATGTCCCAGGTGCACCTGGAAGTGGTACGAGAATTACATGTTACTGAAGCAGCAAGGGTAAAAACGAAAGATGCTCACATACTGAATACTGAAATATACAGGCATATTCAAAGTAATCCAGCAATCAAGGGCAGTTTTTTATGCAATACAAAAGCGGGTATACCTGGCCATCCTCCGTCGGTGTCGTCGAGATGGGATCGAAAGCGATGCCAGTACCTGCAGAAAGTAATGTGTCAGAAGATCTGACGCCAAGATTACTCACATTTGCATGTGATGCTATTAAAACCAAAAGGCTGCATAACAACGTGGCACCTCTGGAGACACGCGTAGCTGCCTTCCTCGTGTTGGCTGTTTGCTGGGAACCTGATGGAAAGTTGTAATATTTGAAGTGGGAATCTACGTGCCTTTTAGATATAAAAAAAATTGTGTCTACTGTGTGAGTGAAAATTGTGTGATTTCACTCAGCATAGTGACTCATAATAATCTCGCGCAAGCTCTATTGCAGGGCTCAGTAACACCATAATGACACTTTCTGCAAAACAAGAAAAGGACTAGAGGTTGCAGTTTCATCTATATTTGCCACCGCAAAAAATGAGGCTTCCTACATTAGCTTCACTGCTGGTTTTCTTACTCTTATTTTTCCAATAGACGAGTTCAGAAAATCCCAGAGTGCTTAGCGCTGCTTTGAACTGCGGGAGTTTACTAATACGAAAGAAACAGGTGGTCTCCAAACCGTTCCTATTTCTCCCCTACCGGTCCATTGTCCACGACGTGTCAAGGTCAGCGAAACCTAAATGTGAAGGATTTTTGTTCATTCCCCCGGTCAGCAACTGCCCAGGATGCAATACGTGCACAAAGAGCACCGGGATTTTCTGAACTCGTCTATTGTGCACATGCCCTGTCTGTGTTCAACAAAGTCCTTAAGTCTTAAACCTGTGCACTCCCCTATTGGTGAAGGCCATGCACTGCTACCTGTCAGGAGAGAGAACTATTGCATACACGATGTCGCCCGCTAGGGAGAGCAGTTGAGCATGGTCGCTCCTTGGTTGGAGAAGATGCTCCCGGTGATTGCAAAAAATCAGTTACACAAAACCATGCAACACAATGTCGTCCATGACTTGCAAACCCGAGACAAGGTAGGGGAGGAGGGACCTCGTCTCGGGTTTTCAAGTCATGGATCGTCAACACCAGCTCGCTTGCTACCTAACTTTCCTTTCGTTACAATGTCATCTTTTGCCAAATTGTGTTCAATGCAAGCGCGGTTCACGCGCACAAAAAAAAAAAAAAAAAAGAATGTTGAGCGGTTGCTCGACATCCTGTCTGCAAGCAGACTGACGTCACTTACATCCACTGATCACTGCAAGCTTGCAGAAAGGTAACCTGCCAGTGGCCAAGGTCGTCTGCTCTTAATCTCGTTCTCTAGCAGCAGTGGTGTCAAAGCAGTCACCTGTTTTGGCTGCCTTTTTAGTTAACAGTATCTCAGTTATTGTAACCTGTTCCACTAACCTTAAATTATTCCAATGCTGGGTTGATACTCCACATGATGAATGGTGCATGCATTAGATATGCTTGCAGATGTTTTTAGGATCTTTTCATAGTCACTTTAACTTGCAACAGTATAACAAATCAACAGGTTTTTTCTAGGTGTACACTCACAACAGGATGTTATCGGTTCTGATGTAAACTCGGTTTAATGAACCTAGCTCTACCAATACACAACACAAATGAACACTACAGCTTGCATAGCCAGCGCAAACATGTCCTGGTACTAGAAATTATGTATCGAACTCTCCACAAGACACTGCAGGTACAGTCACTGCATGTGACACTGGTGCATGAGGTACTATGGAGCTTCGCGATACATCTTCGCTGGCAGATGGCGTCGCTAGAAAGAGAAAATTTTTAGGCTCTCATGAAGTATGCACTGACACAATGCAAAATATTGCAAAGTTCACACAATTTACAATGACTGGAAAGAATGATGCCCCAAACAAATGCTATCTCAAGGTACACAACACTGCAGGGAAGAGAGTCCTTTATACACACTCACTTATCAGAATTTCTGAAATAATGAATGCAGTAACTTTATCAGAGTTTCAAAAGAAATGGTGTAATATCCCAACTGCACACTCTGACACAAGAAAAGTGAATGATCAGGAACCTCACCACAAGATGTGGAAGCCACACTCATCTGAAATTGTGCATCAGGTACCACACACACTTCACCCACATCTCCACTGGGCGATGGCAACCCTGTTAAAAAATAAATATACATATTCCTTTCCACCATCCACAAACGTATGCGCTGCTACCACGCACGAGTAACTGCTTAAACAAATCATCGCATAGTTAAAAAAACACAAGTGCAGTTAATCATGGGGCAGGGCACTTCTTAGCCTTGTACATTCAGAAACACAAACATCGTAGAACCAACATGTAGCTACACATGAAATGTCACCACAAAAGACAGAAGGCGTAGCTGCTGCTGGCGACGCTAGTGTAGCTGACATTACAGAGCCGCTTGGCTCATCTGTGCTGACGAATAACGACCCTGCTGACAAGAAGACAAATTTTCAGGCACGCCTAAAACCATGCATCAGCACGGCAGCTAAGATGCATATCTAGCTGAAGCACCACAGTAATGCTGTATAACAGGTCCGCTGAATTGAATGACCGGAATCGTTCTATCCAGCAACCCCATAATACAATACCGTTTCGTCTAAAGCCAAGGACTTAAAACCAGAACTTAGCAAATGTGGAGAAAGGAACTTACTACATGCTGAAGCTAGTCTGGGTACTGCAATGCTGTTGGAAGGCTGTAGCACTGCATTGCTGGCTGTGTTGTTGGGGGTGCTCATGGTTTCTTCAACAATGCAGGACATTGCATTTCAAATGTTTGGAAGTAAATAGCAAGCTACAACCATTAATAATGTATTTTCTAATATTGCACATGGAAGCAACTTAGTGCAAATGGGACCTCTTACTCTGTGGCACAGGATGAGGGACTGTCATGTGTGGCGGTGTCTGTGGCGCAGGACTCCAACAGCTTTTAGTGCTTCTGCAGTTCTCTGGTAAATTAATTAAAACGTGTTATATTACAAAACTGGCTCTGCAGCAAGCAAGCTCATTAAAGAGATCTATGATGGGAACTCCAAGACAACGGACAAAACAGGATACACGCAAGTGTTATTTCAATAATTCATGTATGCTGAGCATCCTATCGGTGTAAGGCCCAGAGGAATAAAACAATATAATAAAAAATAGGAGTAATAGACATATTCAAAAGCAATTTTAGACACCAAGATAAACCACCCATCACTTAGTAAGGAAGGAAGTGGGCGATGAGAAATTCAAAATGGTTTCCGAAATGTGGAAAGCGCATATAAACGATTACACAGCTTGGAAAAAGCGCGCGCATGTCATTTTCACAACATTGTCATAACAACCGCATGTCTAATCATGAAGAAAATACTGCATGCAAGCGGGCCGTGTGTACATGTTTGCATTTTGCACTGTTGTCTTTACCAGTTTTAAATATCGTCGAACAGAGTGCACTTTGGAGTGTCCTGTTGAGATTTCTTAGCGAAGAAACTTCACTCTGCAACCGCTGAACCTCCTCTTCAAGTTCTTTAATTCTCGTGCCCCGTGGGTCGTCCCTTGAAGGCATATCCTCGTCAAGACAAATCATGCTTGCTTCCGCTAACCTTTTGGCACGATGTCTGGCATGTTTGTCGGGTTTGTCTCTTTTTGCATAAAACGTAGTAAACACTCCATATACGGGCGCACAGCGTAAAAACACGTGAGAACGTAACAACAAACTTTCAGACTCCTACTTTTTTTTTCGCCGGCAAAGCGACTTCCGAACAGGGTTTCCGAGACGGCTTACACCTACTTTTCTGCCAGGCTATCATTTCTTTTTTTGTTTCTGTAGTTTGAGTACCGTAAAGGATATACATCACGCTAAGACCAACTAGAAGGCTAAAGCACCTTATCTGTCATATGGAGGATGTGTGCGTTGTAGTATCCGGAACACGTCTCCTCATTGCCGTCCCAAAAAGCTTCGTAGATCCTTTTCTTGTCGAAATCATCGATGTCAGTAGGCTCGTAGTTGATGATTGTACGGTGATCAACAATTTTCATATTGGATTAGCAAGAACATAACTGCAACCTAACACCGCGTGTACACCATAAACAAAGGAAGCAACGAGGACGGAAGCAGTTGGTAAACCCGCTACGCATCCCTAGGCTTGGCCTCAAACTACCGCTACTGTAGAGGGCGCCACAAAGATGAATAATTTGATGCTCTGAGACCGGAACACATAGAAAGGATACACATGAAAGGAAAGAACGGATAGAAAGTCACAAGTGCCTAAGAAATTAATGATGAAAGAAGAAAGTTGCTGAACAGGTTAGCCAGGTTATGTTTTCTGATCGGCAGATCTCAATATGTTTTCTGGCGTAAAACGGGCGGCTGGAGGGCGCAAGACAAATCTTCCAGGTTCTGCCGTCGTACCGCCATGAGCTCGTCAGTAAAAGAGCTGCGAAAAACCTAATAAATGCTATGTAGTTGGGAATTGGGGCTCGCCTTGATATTTTGTGACATTTCACTTCACGTAGCGCCGCCTGGCAACTTGGCAACTCGTCTAATCGTCTAATCCAGGTGAGGTCATCAAGATCCTCTTTCGTATGAACGTACATAGCACATAGCACACAAAAATGTAATTTTCTGTCGCGAAGGTGTGCTATTTTGCCATTCTAGCTGGAAGAAGCCATCGGATAACCTGTTCTTTTTTGTGGCTTGTTCCGGTTGTAAAAATGGCCTCCCAACCGACCAAGCGATACCGCCGGTATCTCGGGCCCGGAGAGTCATGTCGGATTCCCAAGCAGACAAAACATAATCAACGTGTGAAAGAATCGGAGCAAGTGGCGACGAACAGTGCCGGTGGGCCTAGTTACGAGACCGAGAATCTGGTGGAAGTGCTGGCTGACGCCGGCGAAAGTGATGTTCATACAGCGGAAGAGAGTGGGCGGCGGCCAGAAAGTGATGCTGCCGATGGTGTGTGTTCAGATTCCCATCAGAGTGTGCATGGAGGTGATCTGCCGCCCTCGAATGTAGAGGATGACAACTCCACATTGGATGACAGCGAAATTAGAAGCTACTTTGAACAGTGCTCCAGCGAAACGCTGCCAAATCAGACGACTACTAAAGCCCAACCACTGCTGCTTATTCTTTCTTATGTTGTACACGCTGGCTTATCGTGGTCGCAAGTGGAAGGCCTGTTGAAGCTTGTGAATACCTTGTGTGATACTGAGGTCGTTCCGGACACAAAATATCGCTTTCGAAAATTGTGGCAGGACCACATGAAATCTATGGACATCCACATTTTCTGTCACACTTGCATGTGCTACCTCGGCCTGAGATCACGTTGCAGCAAGACCCAAACATTTACTTGTGCACAGTGCCAGGCCTCGTACAGGCTCCAGGAACTGATAAAAAGAGGAAATTTTTTCCTAATTTTTCACTTAAAGCGTCAGTTGCATGACACCATAGAACGCCACAGCCAGTTGCTGTACGACACGTTGAGGAAAGTACAGTCATCTGTTTACGGAGTGTACAGTGACCATATACCGGGTGTTTCAGTTAAATCCCCGGGCTAAATAATTCGCGAACGGGTGCACCAATCCACGAGCTTTCTTTTTTACAAGGATCTGTCCGATACCACATACAAGCTGCACACCGTGTGAATTAGTGGGAGGCGCTCATTATTAAAATAAAAATGCAAATGAGTGAAGTAAAAAAGCGTAACTTCTAAAGCAGGGCGCTGTCGGCATTAAAATGGGTACTACCCCTTTTGGGACCTTCAGTGGACACCTTTTAGAGAAAAATCTGCCACCGAAGCGGGTCATTTGTTGCAGTAATTAATTGGTTTCGGTTTACGTATTTTTGTCGGGGCTTGTCGCTGCGAAGCACAAAAGGACGCTCTTTCACTCCCTTATCCATCAATGAATTACGTCCTTACACCAATGAATTACACCAATAAATTACACCAATGAAATACGCCCTTTTGCGCTTCGCCGCGACCAGCCGCGAAAAAAATACGTAAACCGAAACCAATTAATTACTGCAACAAATGACCCGCTTCGGTGGCAGATTTTTCTCTAAATGGTGTCCACTGAAGGTCTCAAAAGGGGTAGTACCCATTTTAATGCCGACAGCGCCCTGCTTTAGAAGTTACGCTTTTTTACTTAACTCATTTGCATTTTTATTTTAATAATGAGCGCCTCCCACTAATTCACACGGTGTGCAGCTTGTAGGTGGTATCGGACAGATACTTGTAAAAAAGAAAGCTCGTGGATTGGTGCACCCGTTCGCGAATTATTTAGCCCGGGGATTTAACTGAAACACCCTGTATATGGTCGCATGTACAAGAGCATCCGACATCGACTGGGTATGAACTGGTGCGATGTGACAGTAACCCTGAGCACTGATGGGTCACCTGTATTTTTGAGTGTGACAAATCTAGCATGTGGCCAATCCAGCTGCTGCTCAATGAACTACCATTTGACACCCGCTTCCATGAACTCATTATTGGAGCCTTGTGGTTTGGGAGGTGCCATCCCCCGGCGCATCTCTTCATGAAGGCTTTTGTTGAAACATTCAACAGGATCGGCAGCATGCCTTGGAGGCACTCTGGCAGGACAGTGGTGTCACGTGTGTATGCTGTATGTTGCTCTGTAGACTCGCCGGCTAGAGCAGCTTTGTTAAATATGAAGCAATTTAACGGTTACTTCGGATGCCGTTGGTGTCTTGAAAAATGGACTGTTGTGGACGGTGAGTTATATATCATGGTCATCGTTCCCTTCATATGTGTCTTTGTTTTAGTGCTTTGCCTTTTGTTGGTGATAATGTTTTGGTTGCATAATGTGTGTCTATTACCCCGTAGCCTCCTAAATGACCACATGCAGGTTTCCTAATTTCCCTTCTGCAATCAATGTGAGCTGCATTGCATGGTTGTGGGAATGAGATGTTAAGCAGAAATAGCAATCATGTTACACAGTAACACAAAATGAATGGGTTTCTTTCTTTCGCCACAATACAGCAGTTGCCTTTTCTTTCAAGGAGACGTGAGTGAGTTGCTCACGAATTACGTCATATCCATATGTTAGCGGGCTAGAAGATCCTGTCCCCCTTTTGTTGCAATAGATTTCTGACTGCAACATTTATTTTAGGGGTTCTGCGTTACATCCCAAGAAGAAACCCAGCCCTAGCCCGGACACACAGGAGCCAACTTGATGACATGCAGGTTGCATTCCAACAAGGGGAGCCAGCACACGGGGTAAAAGGACCGTCACCGCTGGTACAGCTGGCAGGATTCAATCTTGTGTGGTGTGTACCACCCGATGTTATGCACTGTGTGTTTGAAGGTGTCACGCGGCAGCTTACAGACCTGTGGTTGTCTGACACTGGACAAGCTTACTACATCGGACGACGCATACATGACCTGGACAGCAGCATTACGAAACTGAAGCCTCCATCTTCATTTTGTCGGCTTCCACGACAACTCAGTGATCGGGCGCAGTGGAAAGCAACCGAATGGATGTGTTGGTTACTGTTTTACTCATTACTGTGCTTGAACGGTGTGCTTCCCACAGCGTACTTGAACCATTTTGCGATGCTTTGCCAGGCAGTGTTCATTCTCATGCAAACGTCTGTAACCGATGCCAATCTGGGTGAGGCAGAGGAGCTCTTGTCGTTGTTTGTTACTAGAACATACACATTGTATGGAGCAAGCGCTGCAACCTTCAATCTCCACCGGTTAACTCACATCGCAAAGAGTGTTGAGATGCTTGGCCCATTGTGGGGAACCTCCACATTCCCATTTGAAAATGGAAATGGTCAACTAGTAAAGCTAGTTAAGGCTGCACAAGGCGTGCCTCTTCAGATTGCTGAGCGGTGTGCTATGAAATCCTGGCTAAGAACTGCAACAAAGTTTGTGGAGCTGTCACCTTTGCTGCAGTCAAGGAAAAATGCCATCCTCTGTGTGCAGCCCACTGTGGGATCGGAAGCCCATGTCCTTGGGGCACCATTGCTGTCAATGGAACTCGGCCATACAGTCGAGGAGCTCTTCATCAACAGGTACGGAAGAGTACCAAGTATAACACACTATCCTCTGTGTACTATCAAAAATACGAATGTTCATACAACATCATATGCCCGAGTAACAAAAACGTGTTCTTCGTGCCTGAAGATGAAGGATGGCAGCGACTGCCTAGTTTCAGACATATATTCAATTTTATTGGACACTCGAAAGATTGTTTTTGTGTGTGAAGTGCTCATCATGTCAGAGTGCAGCTTCAGGAGTGTCAAATACATCCACAAGTGCTACCGCCCTCCCCCAGGAAGAAACATTAACCTGTATTCTCAAGATGATGTATCTGCCCAGTGTGTCTTTCTTAACGCAGCAGGCATCTCTTATGTTTGTGACATCCCTTACACCTATAGAAGTGACTGACTTGTAGCTGATTGACTACTGCAAGTGCAGTAAAACAGTGAATTGCAACATGCTGCAGCATTGTGTGTCTGTTTGCCTAGAGCATCATTTGAGCTAAAATGTAAAGAAATACAAGTAAAAGCTGCCATGTCAGATGGCTGTGTCCCTTTTCGGAAGGTCATAACGCAGTGTTAATCAAGGGCAAGTCGTCGTCCGCATCCATACATGTTGCAGAGTCTTCATCAAGGCTTTTTACTCCCTCCCATCCGAAAGGACAAATGAAACTGAATTGAATGTATAGGAGTTGCGCTATGCTGACACGAGACTGCTGCAAAAATGCATTTGAGTTGGCCAGAACCAGTCCAACTGTCTGCTTAATGGGGTGCCTGCACGTAGTAAGTTTCTACTAAAGGGGCTGTCACTGCGCTTGATTGCTGTTATACTGTCAGTGTTGTCAGCACTGATAATATATAATTAATATCACGTACACGTATCATGATGTACAGGTGGAAAGAAGGTATCAAAACTCGGAAGGTTATCGATACATGGTAGTCGCTTGAAAGGCCGCACAGAAATTGCACTTCCTTCTATCCACAAAAGCACTCAGACGACAAACAAGCTTTTGAGAAGACAAAAATTTGACATTTTTGTCACAGACGAGAAACTTTTGTGGTGATGACAAGAACCTTTGTAGTGACGACAGCCCTCTCTGTCATGACGAAAAAGTTTTTAATAACGAAGACAGACCTCTCTGTCGTGACGACAAAAAAAAAAAAATTTGTAGCGACGACAGACCTGTGTGTCGTGACGATAGAAATGTTTGCAGTGACGACAGACCTGTCTGTCGTAACGACAGAAATTTTTGTAGTAACGACAGAATTGCTGTCGTTACAACAGAAATGTTTGTCGTGACGACAAAGATTTCTGTTGTGTTTTTCGACTGGGCAAAACGAAGCAACTCCCATGCTTTATCACTCAAAGTGTTGGGGGTTATATTCATTCGTCCAGCAAACGTGGCGCTCTAGAGGTCAGATACGATAGTTCAAAGGCGATATATTTTATTGTGCAGCGCAAATAGATGCCGATATTATTCGCGGGGATCACTATCTTTTCGTATCCTTTCCTTTCTTTCGGAAATCTTTCGTCAAAGTGGTTGACAAGTCGACTAAGTTTGTACAGATGCGATATTGTTATTGAACATGCAGATAAAGTCGAAATTATTAAATGGTAGCAACAATACTCAATCAAAAACGAGAAACAAATTTAATTACATAAATTTTTGTAATATCTTGCGAAAGAAAGCTCTATATAGATGAACAACACAGAAATATCAAATGTGAAATGCGACTCAGAGGTATGAGGCATTCCCATCTTCGAGATTATTTTTACTTATGTCAATCGAGTGAACAATTGAAACAAATACGAGACAATAATTCTTTCAGACAGTAACTTCACAGCTCATAGAATATCAGTCGAGTGAAACAGTCAAAACAATAATTCTCACGACAGGTGGTTATTATAGCACTCTAAACCACAAAATACAATTTTAATCAATAAAATGAGCATAGATATGCTTTTAATTACGTGTAGACGTGCACTTGAAAACAGAAGAGACAATTGCTACATGGAAAAAATGGACAGATTTTGTACTCGCTACCATAAGTCATAGGAAGATGTGATAAAAAACTGCTTCGAAAACATTTCTGATGGCGGTTGTGTGATCCGCTTCTCCCAAAATCTGATTGCCGCTTGGAAATTATTTCACATACGGTTGTGTGCCGTGTGTTACGAAGATTACGTGATTAGAAATGTAGACTTCGCCTGCACATCATGCTTGTAAAATCCTCCATTTGCATGGCGGCATTTGATAATAGATTCGCTTTTCGCGAAGGCTTACATTACACAAAACATATGCTCAACGTGCAGCTACAGAGCTTCGGCTATCTTTTTACTTTTTATATGTACTTGCTGGCTTGCACTGCGGCCTCCACAGGTGGCGTCGTCACCGTGGAACATTGACGTCTCGCCGAGACGCATTGTTGTGCGGACCCAAGATCGTGTGACTTCTCTACGCCAGGCTGACGAGCTCCAAGTAGAGCGAAACAGCTGTCCTTGGCTGGGAGTGCACGATCAAATTGTAAACATATGCTCAACGTGCAGCTACAGAGCTTCGGCTATTTTTTTACTTTTTATATGTACTTGCTGGCTTGCACTGCGGCCTCCACAGGTGGCGTCGTCACCGTGGAACATTGACGTCTCGCCGAGACCCATTGTTGTGCCGACCCAAGATCGTGCCACTTCTCTACGCCAGGCTGACGAGCTCCAAATAGAGCGAAACAGCTGTCCTTGGCTGGGAGTGCACGATCAAATTGTAAATATATATATATATATATATATATATATATAGACTACAAGTAATGAAGAGACTTGGGAGGCCGTATAAGGGTTAAAAACACTTGCTACTTTTATTACATTAATAATTAAGGGGGCGCTAGGAATAGATTTACAGTTAGGGGTCGACGTTTCGGCAGTCAGCGCTGCCTTCAACAGAACTAAACTTGGAAATAGGTGACAAGGGCTTATATACAAGGGAAAGGGGGAAAATGAGAGGGGAACAGTGCACGTGGAGCGGAGTTGGTGATGTTGCAGGAGCGTTGTTGCTAATGGTCCATTGAGCACTTGCAGGAGCGTTGGCTGTCTTCCAGGAGAGTTCTCCTTGGTCGTCTGATAAACCTGAAAAGATAAGAGAGATACGGCAGAAAGAACGAAAGAGGGTCGGGGGACTTGGTCTAGGAGCTAAGGCTGCGAACTGTAGACAATACGCCGGGGTCTTCGTTTATCGTGGACTGGAATTTGTGGATTAGGAATGATTCACGCTGTTGCCTGCTACGGTCTGAGGGGAAACCAATAGCAATGCCGTAGCAGGCAACAGCGTGAATCATTCCTAATCCACAAATTCCAGTCCACGATAAACGAAGACCCCGGCGTATTGTCTACAGTTCGCAGCCTTAGCTCCTAGACCAAGTCCCCCGACCCTCTTTCGTTCTTTCTGCCGTATCTCTCTTATCTTTTCAGGTTTATCAGACGACCAAGGAGAACTCTCCTGGAAGACAGCCAACGCTCCTGCAAGTGCTCAATGGACCATTAGCAACAACGCTCCTGCAACATCATCAACTCCGCTCCACGTGCACTGTTCCCCTCTCATTTTCCCCCTTTCCCTTGTATATAAGCCCTTGTCACCTATTTCCAAGTTTAGTTCTGTTGAAGGCAGCGCTGACTGCCGAAACGTCGACCCCTAACTGTAAATCTATTCCTAGCGCCCCTTAATTATTAATGTAATAAAAGTAGCAAGTGTTTTTAACCCTTATACGGCCTCCCAAGTCTCTTCATTACTTGTAGTCTATTTGTTTTCGCGTCCATCTGTACTCAGTTATACATTCATATATATATATATATATATATATATATATATGCGCTACACAATAAAATATATCGCCTTTGAACTCTCTTATCTGACCTCTAGAGCGCCCTGCTTCGTGCGCCCTGGAGTTGCTTCGTTTTGGACATATAGATAGAGACATAAAGTCTCCCGGCTTTGAGGAAAAGATTGAAAACCAAGATGAAAACAGTGCATATTTTCTATGTCATGGATACCTCGACCAAGGTCCGTAGTGTTTAGGAAGAAAATTGTATATTGTTCGATTTTATGATGGTTCAATGATAGATTATTTTCCTCTGTTGCTGTTTACGTGTCGCCGCTTAGAGTGTTCCTCTGTTCTTGAGCGTTAAGTCTGTGCTATAGTATTAAATTTTTAATATTTCTCCTTTTCATAGATTGATTAGCTATTATTGCTCTATGTGTTGGATGGTGCGCAGGTTTGGCTCTCTATTAATTGTAGCTGTTGATTGTGTGTTTTCTCGTTATTTGCTTACGCCTATGCTGTTCACTTAATAAGAAATTGATTAATTAAAAGTGGCGTAATGTTGGAATATGTAACTTAGAGTCCCTATTTCGCTCGAAATGTTATGACAGATATTCACGCTATTGCAATGATGGTTCTCACGTATAGGAATATTAGACTTTTTATAATACAACTTGTAATTTGATTGTAATCATATTGATTAAGAATATCTTCTGAATGAAAATTGTACAGTGTTCGATTAGATTATGTCACGAGGACGATTTTATGATAGTTAAAAATGATAGATTATTCTCCTCTGTTGTTTTGATTAAGAATAACTTCTTTGTAGTGGTACAGACTTTATTTCTCCTTGTGTTTGTGTCCCATGGTCTTCCAGGGTCTCTGCTGTTCACAGTTAATTACACACAACCATCAGAACTTCCCGCTATTGCACTGATGGTTCTCACGTGTAGGAATATTAGGCTTTTTATAATACAACTTGTAATTTTGTTTGTAATCATATTGATTAAGAATATCTTCTTTGATTAAATGTGGTGACCGTTTCTCGTTTTGATATGGTATTGTTTAGCTATTATTTCCCTACATGTTGGAGGATATGTCGGTTAGGTTCTATATTAATGCTATGTGTTGATCGTGTAGATTCGAATTATTTCCTTATGTCTGCAATATTCACTTCATAAGAAACTCATATTAATTAAATTTGTGTCATATTGGAATATTAAACTTAGCTTCCATATTGTGCTCGAAATTACTTACAGCAATCAGGACTTGTAATTAAAGCTGTAATTCAAACTCCTGTGATGCAATGCTGGTTCTCATGCCACATAATAATTGTTCTTCTCATAAGACTTTTTCTAATAAAACTTGTAATTTTGATTGTAATGGTATTGATTAAGAATATCTTCTTTGATTAAATGTACTACTGCATTTTAATTCTGATTCATTGAAAATTTGTGTGTATGATTACTGTTAATAAAAACTATTGTGTTTTATCTGTGATACCTATTCAATGCTATTGTACTGTACCTGTAATAAGTATATTCTTTGTTACGTGTATTGTATTGTGTTTCTTCTGCTTGCGGTTTTTTGGCTGGGTTTGTCTCCTCCACACAGAGTCACAGGATAATTACTTGCACTATTGACTTTAATAAATATATGTCCACTTGTACTTTTGTGTATGGCTATCCTTTGCATGTCTATACTTGCATGTAAACCGCCCACTACACACCTGTTGTACCGGCAAAAATATGAGGGAAGTCGGCCCAGGTGGAAAAATGGCGAAAGAAGTCGGCCCAGGCAGAAAAATACGGTACGATAAGCGCACGCGCAGCCCTCCCGCGCAGGTAAGCGCGCGGACAGCCCTCTGCACACGAGCCGCGCGGAAAAAAATAGGCGAAGGACTCAGGGCAGGGCCCAGGGGCCAGGTTGCTAACTCATCCCCCCTACAGTACTGCCAGACTACATACTATTCATGCAATTTCCTATATCACACACAGGGTTGCTGTGCTCTGATGATTTGACCGGTGAGAGGAACGTCTCATACCCAGACAGGCTGAAGCTGTCACTCAACTGCGGTTCACTCAGGGTTAGTATAGGGGACATGAAAGAACTGATGTTCTGAGGCTGGAACAACATAGAAGGGACAAACACATACAAAGCCTCAATTTTCATCCTCATCTTTCATTCTTAGTATGGGGGATCTATGACGAAAAATAAAGTTGCGAAAGTCGCCCATTTTTTACTGTAGACTATTCCAGTTCTACTGAAAGTTCTACTGAAATGAAATACAAAAACTGCTCGCCGTGCACACAACTCTTGTCTTATCAGATACGACAGGGGGCGCTGCCGGCGTTATTTGCACATTATGACTGAACAACAGGAACTTCGAGTTACTTAAAAAAATGAAGCGAGCTCTCCTGGAGCCCAGGAGCCCTGGAGCGAGCTCTTCTGGAGTTGCTGGAACCCAAAGCAAACGAGTGAATCTGACAATAGCAAAAAATCAAGTGTAAGAGTTCAACATCAACAGTAATCAACAGTAATGAGTTACCGCCATATCGGTATTAGAGTATCACGCCCAATGTTTATCACAGGCGGCCTTCCTGTACTGTACACCGATAACGCCACCTGCAGTGTCTTGGCTACACTTGGAGACGATTGTGGTAAGACGATTATTCGAACAAGTCTTAGTTCTTTTAAATCATAATTGTAATATCACGTGGATATCTAATATTTTTACAGCAAAGTCAACGAATGGAAGGTTGGAAACTATGTTCGTGAGATCTCGTGGCTTCGCGAGAGAACTATGATCATGAGTAGTTGGTCTGTGGCCTAACGTTGCCCTACGCACGTCAGTGTCCTGAATATCACCTCAGAGCAATAGATAGACAGGCTGTTCAATGTTGGCGGGGCTGTCTTGTATACCCAAGTTATATAGGGGGCCATTCCACGGCAAGGGATTCAGAGGTGCCTCTCGACCCCCCCCCCCCGCCTCCCTAGAGTTTCATGCGAGGTTTTTTGGTGGTTGGCCTTTTTTAACGAAATTGAAATTGATGGGGTGCAGAACCCCTCAAAGTTGTAGTGCTTGGTGAAAACCTATGTCGTTTTAAGCAGGCAATACGACCCGCGTATGGCATGGAGCATGTTAAAAAGCGTCTTATTTGATAGGTGAGGCTCCTCCGCACCGTTGGTTATGAATGTGTTAACCGCTTACAAACCTGTCTACGAAGCAGGACATAGGCTCGCTCTCCAACGGGTTCCCCCCATTGCGGTGTCGAAGCCAATGAACTGGCGGATAGCGCCGCCGAAGCAGCTCTCTCGTCTCGGACACGGGCGCGTATTGCACTGCTCAGAGGCGATCGGCGGTTCATACTTCGAAGCCTTGTGCCTCCTCTGGCTAGACGCACACGGACCGCCGTCATACTACCCCCCGCCATGCTGAGCAGAGTTGACCCAGCGCTCGCTTTCCGCATGCCAGCACATATCTCTCGTCGAAACGCCGCATTAGTTCATCGAATGCGCCTCGACGTGGCCTTCGCAGCACAGTTGCGCTACCGCTTGAGACACGTTAACTGTCCCCACTGCAGTAACTGCGGTGCTGTTGAAGATATCGAGCACATTCTTCTTCATTGCCCAAACTACCACACTTCGAGCTCCGTACTCTCTGTCTTCGCCAACGAGCTAGACTACCGCCCCCTCTCCCTAAAAAAATTGCTTGGCCCCTGGCCGCATCCGCCTCACCAAAGCTCTGCCCACAAGGCTCTCTTCGCCTTTTTGGACTCCACAGCTCTTCGATCCTCATTGTAACGGGACCCATTACTTCATTCCCCACTTCACCTCCAGCAATGGGGTAGAGTATCGCCCCCGGCGATGAAACTCTCCACCCATCATCCTGAAATAAAGTTGTTGTTTAACGTATGTAAGCAATTTTCGTCATCGCGCTCGACGGGATCGACGTTTGTGGAGTGCACGAAATTTGCGATGTTTGTGCAACTTTACGATTTTTTGCAACATAAAATTCTGGAATATATTTATCAGACGTTTTTGTCGTATAGCCCCGGCGTTGTACTTTAAGAACAAAAAGTCCAACACCGCCGGTGCACTGTAAGCCGTAGTAAAAATTGGGGAGATGTGAAAAATGTGGAAAAATGCACATTTTCTACCGAAAAAAATTCGCTTGAGGAGGTCGAGATAGAAGCGTGATCAAGGTCTCCTTTGATCACTGTCTTCCTAGCGAGATGTCACAAAAAATATCACCGGTAGTTGTTGTTAAACTCGAATAAGTTTTCAATTGACGGTAACTTTGTAAACGTGTATGCGCGCTGCGGCGCATCGGACAGCACGAACAACTGAGGGGATCACTCAAAAAACGCTATAGGGTAAGAAAACACTAGGCAGTCGCATTATTGAAGAGCAAATAACGGTTACAAACACGTGTTTCCCTCCTTCGAGACCCGACGGTTGTGCAGTGAGCGCTCATCAACCTGACCATCTTGCGCTCTAACAAAACTTTTAGTCAGCTCGCGGTGTTGGTAAGTGAGAGATAAGGAGAGACGTGGAGATCGGGGTTATTCAGGCTTTATGGTACCGCATGCTTGATTTTTAGCTGCGTAGCATCCACGCATCCGTCAGTCGAGTCGTTGACATGAGTAGAGTAATCACGATATGAACAGTGATCAAGTACTGCCTGCACCGAACACAAACGGAGAATGCTTTCACCGGTAACTTGCTGGGATGTACCATTGTTCCTTTCATTTTTTGTATGTGTGTGCTAACTCATTCCAGTGTTGGGAACATAACCTTTCAGCTGTCCACTCCTCTTGCACGTATGTAACACTTACTTAGTAGCTAGGAAGGGAGTTGCCTCAGGACAGAAGCCGCCGATATTTCGAACAGAGACTGTTCTTCTTCTGAAGAAGAAGAACAGTCTCTGTTCGAAATATCGGCGGCTTCTGTCCTGAGGCAACTCCCTTCCTACATCTCTACCGGTTCGCTGGATTTCTACCCATCTACGTTTACTTAGTAGCTGTGATATACGATCTTTTCACTTTGTGCGCCAGCAATTGCGATGTACGTATAAGAGAAAAAAATTGTCAGTCACGGGTGCTCTCAACATCGATACCGGATAAGCTACGAGGGTTGTTTCATAAGTTTCCGGCCCGACAAACTTGTAATAGTCGTAGAGACGAAACAAGTGCATCACTTTTCGACATAGTCACCCTTAACTTCGATGCACTTTCAACCAGCATTCTTATACCCTTGAAAAAATAGTCCGAAGTTTTGTCCGCAAAATGCTGGAAAACTGCCTCTTGCACCTCACTATCGTTTTGAAATCTCCGTCCTCTGATATCCCTTTTGAAGGTTGAGAACAGGAAGTAGTCACTCGGTGCCAAGTCTGGACTGTAGGATGGGTGGTGGATTTATTCGAAGCCGCACTCCTTCAGTGCAGCCTTGGCAACAGTAGCCGTGTGGACAGGGGCATTGTCCTGGAGCAACCGGAAACCTCGACTCAACCTGCCGCGCCTTTTTTCCTTGATGGCATCTCGCAGTCGGTGCAGGAATGAGCCATAATAAGTCGCATTCACTGTGGTGTTCCTCTCTTTGAAGTCGACGAGGAGGATCCCGTGGCAATCTCAAAATATTGTTGCCATGTTCTTCTTGTTCTTCAATTTTCTTGTGTCACCACTTCCATTGGACGACCATCGCGTGGGTCATCGTCAATGGACTATCGCCCCAGTCGAAACTGCTTAGCGCAGTCTTTTACCGTTATGTACGACGGAGAGGCTTCCCTGTACATGTTGTCCAGTCGCGCTTTAATTTCTTTAGGCGAAAGTCCCTTTTGTCAAGAATTTTATCAGAGCGCGGTACCCGATTTTTTCCATTTTAACTGAAGAGTGCAGCCTGGCTGTTTGAAAGGCCGCTCTCCGACCGACAAGAGCGTGAAGAGGGTTAAGGGTGGTGCTTTGGCCCTCCAACAAATGGCGCCACGCGTCCTTAATAGCATTTTCAAATTCGCGCGCATTTTCTAGCTCGGGCCGGAAACTTATGGAACCACCCTCGTACTCCTGGGTATTTCTGTTGTGTACAAAACTATGATACATGTACTGGGTTATTCGGGTGAAGTCTATCGTTTCTTTCATACTCATCTTGCATACGGGGGATGGTTATTTCAGAGAAACAAAGGTGAGCCTTCGACGACAGGCACATTTATACCGTTTGCCATGTGAAGAAAATGACTTCAGGGAAATCTGGGACCTTTCGACTTGTTCCTTGGCTTAGATCTTGACTTTTGCAGTTCAACTCACAAAAAAAGAAACACACAACTAGCTTGACCCTTTTTTACAGTTGTTTCATGGCAGTGATCAGACTCCAAGGAACAAGGCGAAACGTCCCAGATATTCCTGAACTCTGCCCGCCGTTCTGCCAGCCCGTTTGAAGCTGCATGGTACGGTGGTGTAGTAGTGTGTACAATGCCCTTTTCTTGCATGAAGCATCGGAATTCATCAGAAATAAACTGAGGACCACTGTCAGACACCACTTCTTCGGGCAACCCGAACTATGCGAAGGTCATCTGTAATCGCTCAATCGCCTTTTGGGTGGTCGTTAAGGACATCAGAAGGGCCTCAATCCACTTCGGGTAGTCGTCGACTAAAATTAAGAAATTCGAACCAAACTTCTGAGCAAAACACATATGTATTCGCTGGAACAACCTTGTGCAAGACGATCATGGCTGTAGCGGTTGTATCGGCGTGGTGTTTTGGACGCACTGGCAGACGTGACAGTTTTGCACCACATTTTCAATGGCAGAGTCAAGTCGTGGCCACCAAACATGTTGTCGGCTTAACATTTTCATCTTGACCGTTCCGGAGTGTCCTTCGTGCAGAAGTTCCAAAACAACATCGCGGAGTTTCCTGGGAACGACAACTCTGGCTCCCCAGACTAAGCAGTCTTTATCAGAGGACAGATGATGATGATGATTGGAGTTTTAATGGCGCATTAACTACATAGGTCATATTGCGCCAACACTGTGATTAAAATATGACTAGCAAGAAGTAGGTGCAGTACTTAAAAAAGTAGAGAAGCAACATCTAAAATACAAAACTAAAAATACACAAGACTTACAATTCCAGTGTCTCTTAGAAAATTAAAAATTCTACTGAAGGGGATGATAGACTCATCGCCAAGCAAGAGCGCTGGATGAAGAGGCAAAAAATGCGTATAAAAATCTGTGAAATGATGCTGACGATGGATTTCATGGTGTGGGCAGGTGATAAGAATGTGTATGACAGAGATGAGTTCGCCACAGTGCTCACACAGTGGCGGCTCTTCTCCACAGAGTAAAAATTTATGCGTGGGGAAGGTGTGGCCTATCCGCAACCTTGTTCTCAGAACACTCAAGAGACGATTTTCCTGGCGATCTCCGTAACTTTGGATGTGTTGCTTAACTAAGTGTAGTTTGTTGTGTGTCTGAGTGTTCCAGAAACTCTGCCATTTTGAATACAGTGATTTCCTAAGTGCTGACCTAATATCATGCATCGGTATCTCGAAAGAACTGATGTCTTTTGAAGCTGCTGCAGCAGCAGCAGCAGCGCGGTCAACAACCTCATTGCCTTGTATGCCTGTGTGGCTAGGCACCCAGCATAAAATAACTGAATATCCCCCCCCCCTCTTTTGTGCCACACTCACTAAGGACTGTGCACGCTGAATCAGAATTCTTTTGTTTGCGTATGCAGCAAATAGCATTCACAGAACTTAAATAATCTGTATATATAACTGCAGACTTGATACAGCCTTCAAGGATGTGCGTAAGTGCAAGGATGATACCATAAATATCTGTGGTAAAGATAGATCTATCTTGTTTAGACGATATAAATCTATCTTGTTTAGACGATGTGACCTCACACGTGTGCCAGAAGTCATGGCACAGGTCACACCTACACTAGACTTTGATCCGTCCGTGTAAGTTTCTGTGTGAGTCCCAAACCTTTCCCTCAGGTGTTCAAATTCTTGCTGTAGTACACGTGTAGAGGTGTTGTGTTTGCTGTATTTAGTCAGTGGTATCATACCTTGGAGGTGGTTCCCAAGGTGGGACCATCTTCCCATATTCTACAACTTGGCAATTATAGGAAGAAAAATTGTGATCCCCAATATCCCGTTCAATTGTCATTGAAAGCGGTGGAACTACTGAAGGCCTGTTAACAAACAGCTGTTTAAACTGTGTTCAGTGTAGGGTATTGTGCATAACTCCTTATTCTTAGAGCAACGGTAGTGTCCCCTGTATCCAAACATGGTTGCAGAACTGAAGTTTTTTTTTTATATATGTCAGACAAGTTTTCCAGCATTGAGTATGTAACACGGTCTGGGTCAGGAGCAGTCGCTTTTGCTGACAACAAGGAGCGTGACACTTCTACCATAGTGAAAGGCTGACTATATCCAAAACAGTCTCCACCATTTGCTGTAATCTTTTGTTTGTCAGATCTTTGTTTAATCTTAAAGAATTCACTGCTATAATGGGAAGAACTTGAAATGCTTTGGAGGTGTTCCCCAAGTGCATTTAGCCTGTTCTTCTAGGCCCTCGCATAGCTGACCGTTAACTTCTAAAAGAGGGACTGAATGACTGATATGCTCTCCTCTGATTTTGCGAAGTCTGTTCCATACAATTTTGGATGGAGTATTAGAAGATAGAGAAGATACGAATGTTTGCCAAGAGGACCGTTTAGCCTGTTTTCGTGTCCATCTGGCCTTCGCTCTTGCCTTTTTGAAGAGTAAAATATTTTCTGAGGTGGGGTACCCCCGAGGAGAGGTCCGAAATGTACCCCATGCACGACTTTGAATTTTGCGAGTTTCCTCACACTCATTATTCGACCAGGGTTTAGGTCGCTTTGGGAGGCGACCAGATGTCTGGGAAAGGGATACTGTTGCTTCTTCTATGCATTCACTATCAATAGGAATTAAAGACAGGTCACTTCTTTGTGAAAACTGCTTCCAATTGCTAGATGGAGTTTCCATCTAGGAGGTTGTGTTGTCAGACGATTTACTGGCGTAAGATATTTTAACACCACTGGAAAGTGGTCACTCCCCGAGCGGGTTTTCTTCTACAGTCCATTCTATCTCTTGAAACAAGGATGGACTGCAAAAGGACGAGTCCAAGACTGAGAGAGACTGACTTGAAGAATGTATGTATGTATTATTATTTAGGAAAGCTGTCATACAATGGTTTCTACAAGGCGGTATCTAGCAAACTTAGAAAGTTCTTAACTTATCAAACCAAGATGGGAAGGTGTCTAGGTTGACATGTTTACTGATCGCGGTAAGGGAGTGGGTTAACTAAAAAAAAATACAATGCCAGTGTTTGCACCCACTTGACCCAATCTTGATCATACCCACACCATCACATGCTGTATATATGTATGCACATAAATTAAGCTTTAAGTGCAACATGTTGCTCACAAATGCAAAGGCACTGCAGTTCTGTAAAACAGTAACATGCACTGACAGGTTATGAAACAAAAAGGGCTCGACTAGACAGCAGTGTCTTCAATATAGTGAAGGTGTTGGGACTTTGGGCACCGAACACTAGGGGGGGGGGGGATATGTTTATTATATATAAAAAAATAAGAGGGAAAGGTTAGCCACCGGTATGGCGGCTTGCTATTCCCAGGAAAAAAGGGGAAAAATAAAGGCAAAGAAAAAGGAAAACAAATAAATAAAAAGAAAAACAAAAGAACAAAGAGGAAAGCAAACATGAAACTGGTCACAGTTCACCCAGAAGGCCACAGGACCGCAGAAACTGGGCAAGTGCCTTTGTCACCTGACTGTATTGTGTGGGGCCGAGCAGCGTAGCTAGAGATAAGTCCGAAACCAAGGATTGAACACTAGGGATGCTGCCTTGGAGGCACTTGTGTTCAGAGCTGTGGGATGGATACAACCTTTTAAGATTCTCTGTGCATGATCCTGGGATAATTGTGAATAGTGGACTGCTAGTGAACGTATGACTAGTGGACTTCTGAACAGGGACCATCTGCATAGTGAATAGCAAACTTGCGAGCAGAGCACATGAGCAGTATTTTTAGGGAGTGGGGGGATGAGAATTTATGTTAGGAGCAGCAGAACAAGTCGGGAGACAAGTTAAATTTCACCTCTTTTTTTCATTACAGGCAAACAAAATGGACTATTTATTCATGTCACTAGAGTAATACTTGCAATGCCACACAGCAATGTCGTTTCCACATGTTGCAGGATAAATTAATTGCTTGGGCTTCATGCATGTCGTTGCAGTTGGACGGCATCAGTGAAGTCCGTAATTCCGTGTAATACAAAAACATTACAACTGTATTCCCCCATGTTTTCCTGCTAATAATGGCCTTTTAATATTTCAGTTTGCTGTGCACAAACAACATGTCAATTATGGTAGCACCATATAGCTACGGTTACAACTTTTTGGTTTTCCTATAGGCTGTGTAAACACCTGCCAGAAAGGTTTAAATCGATGAGATTTTCTTTTGAAAAGTGTTGATTTTTCTGTGCTTAAGAGCATGGTTTTGATGAATTCTGGTCTCACTCACTGCTATAACGTTCAGATTGTAGGGGGAAACTCGAAGAACACACAGCGTCAAAAACACAGACATCTATTGGTCACCAGGGGGGGGGGAGATATCTTTATTATGTAAAAAAATAGGAGGGAGAGGTTAGCTTCCGCCATGGCGGGTTGCTATTCCCAGCAAAGAAAGGCAAACAAAAAGAATAACAAACCACCAAGGGCAATGCGATGAACATGTACAGTACTATGGCTATCAGGTAACAGTTGTGTTAGTGAGCTTCAGGAAGTATCTTTAAGCGGGCCATCGTTGCACAAGAAAGGGTAAATATATTGCCTTTTATGATGTATGGTGCTAATGCCATACAAGCATAGCCCAGGCAAATTCGCAGCAGTCAATAAGATAGACCTCAAACAACCGACAAAAACTTGTCTGGTACCTGCTACATTTTAATGTAGGTGTTCTCTCATTACCTCGAGCTACGGTAATCCATACTTTGCACAAATTGCATACTTTACACAAACTTCATGTCACCTTCATGTTTAGCTCGCAATTTTCAGTGTATTGAAAAGCTTATTAACTGAACGGCGTTTTTGCCTAATCAACACTATTCATTCCCTTGTGAAACCCTCCTACTGGCGGAAGATGGTTTCCGCATGTTGCTGACGCCACCTCTTGAGACACCCTCCTTTGAACATAATGCTCACCTCCAGATGCCTGTCTACTAAAGAAGGCACCCTTACTGCTTGGGCTTTAGATGACATCAGACATTTAGTTTTTTGCTAGTAACCATCGACATGCTTCTTTTGAATATCTCTGCAGTTATTAACTTATGCCTGCTTTCTTGTGTCCCCACTCATAATAGCGCTTCTTTAGAGGAAAGGCTGAGGCTGAGCTGCAACATATATTTGGAGTAATTTATGACAATTTGAAGAAAAATATGTAATGACCTGGGGTTTGAATTAATGAGTCTAATGTAATTTGGTGTTCTACACAATGTCTTGCAATTATGCCCATATGAAAAACTTGCATGCAAGGCAGAGCAATGTGATGCTTGATGAACTTTGGCAATTGCTTTTGTACTGCACCATTTTTTGAAACCCCCAAAAAGTATTTTAGAAGTTTACGCAGACTGTTCTGCAAATCTTGTAGGTCATGCTTTGTGGTAAACAGGTCTCATCAATGGACGTACTCTGAAAACAACACGACAGGATGCAGTCTTTTCGTGTTGTCTTCAACATTTGCGCATTGCTCAGGGTTGTTTGCTATGCTGTTTGTCCACCAGCTTGCCTGCATTTATGCTGTTCTATCAGTGATTCTAGGTCAAGTTATTGTCATGCAACCACATTATTGATGAAAGAAGGAAGTAACTGAAAAGGCTAGTCAGCTGTAGGACTCGAACCCACATCTTCTGGATTACCGGTCCGGCGCTCTACCAATTGAGCTAAGCTAACACACCTCCCCAGCGACTTCCAAGGGCGCGTCATCTGAAGGGACACATCAACTACTCTCTCTCTCTCACTCATCCTTCTTTCACTCTTACATTTTTGCTCACTCATACACACATTCATACGACAGGATCGACGCAAGCGGCAACTGTTGAACATGAGAGAACTGATGTTCTGAGGCTGGAGCACATAGAAAGGATAAATACATAAAAAGACATTATTTTTTTCTTTGTTACTGTCATGCTTCCTGCTTCTAAGACCAGATAGCACTTGTCTTTGCTATACTATCTGAAAGACATATGAAGAAACACAATGTTAGAACACAATTGTGTTTAATAAAGATCATGTCTTGCAGCCACAGCAACCATTTAGTTGAGTGAAATGATGAAGCCCACGCATGCTCTGTTATATTTGTTGTTTATTATTATACTATTATTGTTAAACTAATATCAATAATATAACTAATTATACACTATTATTATGTATTATTATTATACTGCATAGTTTTATACGTGGTTGCAGATACCCAGCGCAGGTCTCATCTATCATACAGGCTACAAAGCACACTTTTCGTAAAAGCAAGGAATAGTGGTGTGTGTGGGGGGGAGGGGATATGTTTATTATATTAAAAAATAGGAGGGAAAGCTTAGCCTCTGCTATAGCGGCTTCCTATTCCCAGGAAAGAAAAAGAAAGGGAAAGACAAATCAAAGAAAAACAAGTGGTGTAAGGTTTTTAACGAAAGCTCTGTCTTTTCAATGCAGTCAACTTTTGATCAAACACAAGCATGCGTGATGACAATGAAAACATCATAACCACGAGGTCTATCAACACAGCCCCTTTGTTTACACTGATGTAATGTATGTCTGTATGTATGCAGGTGTTGGAAGGTGTGTGTAGGAGAACACTTTCCTCTTGATCTCAGGGCCTTGTGGGTTACGGCCCCCCTTTTCATACATAAGGATTAGACAGGGTACCTGATATTCTTTCATAAGTCATATTTTTACAGGATTTACATGCATTTTGATTACTACAGGTAGCGTCTATTAAATTAGAAGGATCTGTTATGTGACATCAATATTTTTACAATTAGTATCACTACCCCTCTGATACCAAACATCCCTAAATATAGCCTCACATCATGTGAGTCCTACCAGAAGTCTGCTTACCACAATTTACAATATTGCAGATTAGATTTCAAAAACTGCAGCTGTTACATGGAATAAACTGCCAAAGTGTAAGCACCCCATTTAATTGTTACTCCTTTTGTTGTCCACGTCCCATTTCTTTTGGACTTCTTTCGTGAAGGTTCCCAGTCTGAATAATTCATAAACAGTTGGTGCTCTCGGAGAGCTTTCTTATCGCTAAAGATGAGTTGTGCAGTGAGTGGCTTATTTGCATATGCTCACCAATTAAATAAATATCAACTTTTGAATTTTACTTTGGACACTTTTGGGTGAGTACCTGGGCCTGCTTACACTAGACTTCAGCTAGGGTCCTAACCTTGAGGAATTCCCTTTGGCACAGCCTTGCTAGTACTTGTGTCACATGCTACTGACATAAACTTTCCTATAAGCGAAATGCACTGCCAGAGCTGTGTCAAAGCAAATGCCTCTAGGTTAGCATCCTAATAGAAGTTTCGTGCAAGTGGGCCAGTACCTCCAGCAAAAAATATTCTGAGAACGAACTGCATTGACACTCAGTGACTTTTTCGAGTTATTAGTTGGATACTGTTTACATATTTCTTGCGTGAAGCATTGTGCAAATATGCTCTTTGGCTGCTGTCAGTTGTGTGTCAGGGTGACATGGAAGATATACTGCGCTTTTCATTCGTCTTCTCTACCGAACTGGTGCACAGCACTCGTGTCGTCTCATGATGCAAACGTGCTGTCTCACCTGCGGAATGACATCATAGCCATTGCTGTTTACAAGTCAGGTAGAGAAGGATTCCAAAGCATGCCTTCACAGAGACCAACAGACCAACTTCGAGGCGGTGCCATCTGTGTATACAGAAGTACCAACTAGGCAGCTCCGCAGACAAACAATCTTATTTCACCAAGAGAACAACATTCTCTTAAGAAATGCGAACTGAGATGTTTCTGCAGCTTTGACCTTTTAAGGACTATTATTTTTGAGCTACACCTGCAATCTAATAATAGTAGTACGGCACTATGACACAAATAAAATTGCATCACCATTGGAAGTGAGGGCATAAGTCATGTGACAATGCTCCTCTCGCCGACTTGCCAATGCACAACCAATTTCTGAAAGTTTCGTTCGGTGACAGATTCCCTGCAATTTGAGTCGGTCATGAATGTACAGTTGGTGCAGAAAGTTGGCCTGTGTGAACGCTCTTATCCTTTGTCACCCCTGTGTGACAGACAAATTAACATGCGATAGATACATCAAGTGAGCTGAGTAAGAGAGCTTTGGACACTGCTCTGTACAAAAAAATGTGTAAACTGTAACCAACTGATAACTTGAAGAAATCACCAACTGCCAACATAGTTTTTTTTAAATATTTTTCACTGAAGGTTCCGATACGTAAAACAGACATTTCAAAAGTGTCCCTAGTAAAATTTAAATGTTAGAATTTGCATTTAATAAGCGAGCATATACAAATGAGCCATTGCCTGCACAGTCCATGGCACTGCACTCTCAAGTTTACGGAGGTCTAATCTGCACTAGTGCAACCCAGCTTAAGACATACAGAATTAATTTGCCAGTTTCGATTGAAATACATGTGTCAAGTGTAAACAGCACACACTTGTTTCCTGACTGTAGGTCCTCTATGCCCACTCAGAAGAAGAGCTCGATGCAGCGACAGCCAGCCCTCAAAGTCAGTCTCACCCATGCAAGTGTCAAAGTGATGCTGCTCGATACAATCTCTGTCTCTTTATTACAAATATCCAATCATTACATTATTCTTTATTTGACACAATATCACCTTCCTTCAATACAAGTCAGGCCACATCTGTCGTTCGATTGACTCGCCTGCAAGTTTGTTGTGGTTGTTGATGTTGCAAAATATAACAAAATTTACAAAAAATTCCTAGAGTATAATAACTATTGGGACCTGTCTACTAGTGTGTGCTGACATTTGTAGTACTTATTATCTGTATGAAGATCTAATAAGTACAACATGGTCTTCACCTTTGCATTGAAATACAGATAGCCATGTTACAGCTGTGCGGGTGTGATACTTTGGCAAGGTTTCCGTTAAATGTGCTAAACCAAAAAAAGTGCAATTATGCCGCTTCACAGCATCTCTATACGCCAGCGCAAGCTTATACTTGTAAAGGTTTTGCACTGGGGGAATACCTAGTTGACCGAAAGCTCTACTGGTATTGGACAGGTATGTTCATTACGCCCCGAACAGCTTTCCTCTAAATCGTCGCGAATGCCTGCAAATTTCGCGTAGTGGTAGTTCCCAACACCAGAGAGCAGTAATTGAGATGCGACTGGAAGATATCATTGTAGGTTATTAGTTTAGCTTTTTGAGGCAAAACGAAGTGGTTTCGATTAATGACCCCTGCCACTTTGGATAGCTTTGACTTAATGGAGGCAATGTGGCTATCCCAGCTCATGTGCTCATGAAAAAGGACACATAAGAGCTTAGCTTCGGATGTGACCTCAATTGCATTAAAGTTAATGGTTATGGCAGATTTCAATTCGATTGGTTTATTTCTTGGCCGAAAAATGACAGCCTTCGTTTTGTTAATGTTTATTCTCAGCTTGTTTTCGGACGTCCAATTTGCAAAATATTATAAATCAGCATTTGCTTGCTGAACCAGACCATCAACTGTGGCACCACAGAAGAGTAAAGTGGTGTCGTCCGCATACATAATAGCATAATAACACCGTGCGCACACCTCTGTATAATATCGTTAACGTATAAGTTAAATAAGAGCGTCCCTAGCACGCTTCCCTGTGGCACACCTGATGTTATTGTTGATAAATCCGAGACAGCTTGATTTATTGTGGCTCTTTGTTTCCTATCCTCTAGGTAAGACTTGAATAACTCCCATGGTGTGCCACGAATTCCATAACCGCAAATCTTCCTTAAAAGCACCTGGTGGTTAAGCGTATGAAACCCTTCACTCAGGTCCACGAAAACTCCTATAGCGTCAAAAGCTTATCTTCAAAATTCTGAAGTATTTTTTCTTTAATTTTCAGCAGGGCAATTTCCGTAGACCTTAGTTTTCGGAAACCGTATTGACAATCTGTTAACAAACCCTGCTTTTCTAAAAATGAAGAAAGTCTACTATGTAAGAGTTGCTCAAAATTCCTCGCAAATACAGGGAGTACGGAGATTGGTCTATAGTTTGACATGCTATCTGTATCGCCACCTTTATAAATAACAACAACTTTGGCTACCTTCATACTTGATGGAAACACGCCTGATGATATTGAGATATTATATAAATAGGCTACGTGCGGTGCAATTAAGCCGATTATATACTTGAGTGGCAAAACCTGTAGACCAAATATATCCGTGCACCTGGAATTTTTCATGGCCAGAAAAGCCGACACGACTTCTTCAGCGGTAACGGGAAATAAGTAAAATGAATTTGAACAAACTGCGGCATCTCGCTCAACTCTATCTATATAATCAGTATCGCCGACAATGTTACAGAAAAAGTCGTTGAAATTATCAGCCAGCTGCTTACCACTAATTACACTACCACTAATGTTTATATTGAGAGTGCCTTTGCGATCACTTTCGCGATTTATTAGTTGGTTCAGGTTCCTCCATATAGCGCGTGGCTCGCGGCCTGACCAGGAATTCAAAAGTGAATTGTAGTAGAGAGCCTTAGCTTGCCTTATCTCTCTATTGACAAAGTTACGCTGTGTCTTAAAGGCTTCAAAATCACTCGGAAGCCGCGTGCGGACAAATTTACTAAAAAGCCTCGCCCTCTTTCGCATCATCCTAGGGTGGGTGTCGGTGACCCACGGCTTGCGCGCACGTTTACACTGTACCCTCATACATGTTGGAAAATGGCTGTTGTTGAGATTTGTGATAATATCAACACAACGTTCATACGCAAGTGAAACATTAGTCTCATGTTGTGCGCTTTCCCAATTAATTTCACCCACTGCTCTACGACAGACTGGGCTTCATCAGTTCCTAACAGAAGCAGACTTCCCGATGTGGTCTGTCCGTCAGATCTACCGAGCACTCTGCGACATAAGCTTTCCAATTAGGGAGCAGCAACAACACGACCGAAGTCGCATCGCATCGAGTCTCATCGACGGAACGAGGGTAGACATCCTATGGCAACATACGCACGACATCCTTCCTGTACGAGCAAGATTGTAGTTTGGGTTATCCCGGTCGGATACGTGTGTGCTGTGTGGTGAGAGGGAAAAAAACCGCCACATCTTCTACGATTGTATCAATGCAGCGGCTTTGTGGCGTCGAGTGGCTTCTGTCTACCGGATTCCCCGAGTGTCTTATGACACGGTCCACTACCTGGACGACCTCCCAGTACCATTGAGGAAGGAACCCACCCTTCTGTTGCTGGCAGCGGAGATATGTTTTCAGTTGTGGTGTGCGCGGACGCGTTCCGTCTACGGAGCGGCACCAGCTACACTCCTGAACCTGACACTTGCGACACGCGTGGCACTCAAGGCCCGCCTAACGGCAGACCTTCGTAGACTAGGCAGGGACGGTTTCCGACGCCGATGGCGAAGTCATCATGACGTCTTTGTGCTCTCCCAGGGAAACATCTTGGTCACTTTTTATACAATCGTGTGATGTTTTGTCTGTTCTATTCTTCTTAAGCAAGTGCACTAGGGTTTTGACGTATAATATTCCGAATAATCAATTTACTAAAGTAGGCCTACTCGCGCAACTTTTGTATAGCGTTGTATAGTGTTGTATTCTGTGTTGTATATCGTACAGTGTAGTGTAATGTAAGGTATAGTGTAGTGTACAGCGTATGTGTACAGTGTACCGTAGTTTGGTGTAGTGCGATGCAGTGAGTATGGCCACTCTGCCAGGGGCTGCCAAGCCCCATGCAAGAAGTGCGGCGAAGATCACGCAGCCTCGGCCTGTGCGGTGACGTCCTATGCGAATGTTACATCCCGGGCGGAGCCGGGCGGGCCGTTGACAGAGAACGTCCTTGAGGCAACCGAGGTGCCAGAACGGGTAACAGATTGGTCAGAGGCCGTGGCAAAGGAGCTTGATCTACGAGTGGAAGACCGGTGGCGCGACTGTCCCGGGGCCGAGTGCTACAGTCTGGCAGCGGCGAGACAGTGCCTGACGCCATGGGCGGGGAGAGTCCGTCCGACTCCCAGGACGGTGACCTGTCCCACGGCCTGTCTGGTGGGAGCTTAGTGATAGCGACAGGTAATATCGATGCCGACACGGCAGAGGATGACCCCAAGGGCGAAAACGTCAACATGGAGGACGACAAGTGTGAAAACGTCAATATGAAGGACGACAAGGGTGAAAACGTCAACATGGAGGACGACGAGGGTGCTTCACCAGCGGGGATGAAACGTCCGCTTTCGACGGAGACAGTTTCGTCCGGAAGCAAAAGTGTGCATGAACTGCCCGGCAGCAAAAAAATTAACAACTGATTTTCGCGCGAAATGGAACTTGTCTGGTGAGAGGACATGTGTTTCTCGTTTTATTAATCACGTTCAAACTCGCAACGTTTAATATTCGAGGACTGCGATGATGTAGGAAACAGGAAATGTTAAAAGAGGTAGTTCAGAAACTGGATTTACACATTGTATGTTTGCAAGAAACGCACTTCTTCTGCCTGGCAGATGTTAGAAATTTTGAGCGCACTACTGGTGTGATAACTGTGAGCAGCTTTGGAGCGAGGAATTCCCGGGGCGTAACCCCAGCCAGCACAATGTACTGAAAGTCAAGTGCAATAGGGGTGGTCGGGTAGGTGGAAGGCCTTCGACAGACTCGTGAAACTAATGAACATTGACAAGACACATACCGTCCACCCCTGTTGCACTCAACTTTCAGTACATTGTGCTGCTTGGGACGATAGCCTTGTCGCCTTCTTTCCGGAGCGAGATAAGGCAGTATGTCCGGGACGATCAAGGTCGAGTCATCGTGGCAGACGTTGTGTTTGAAGGGAAAGTCTATAAAATTGTAAACGTCTACGTGCCTGTAGATAATCAGGACAGAAGTTTGTTCTTCGAGTCGTTAGATGGCTTCTTGGTTGGTTCCGGGGAAAGAATCCTGACCGGTGACTTTAATTGTGTACTTAATGAATGTGTTGACAGCACGGGGGGATCTTTAGCTAGCAGGCCATGGAAAGCTAAAGGGTTGAGGCGCTTAGTAAATTCTTACAATTTTGTTGATGCACGGGAACATGTGTATGGCTCAACGCGCGGTTTTACTTTTCACGCGCAGGGCCGAAGTGTGCGTTTAGACAGGTGCTATGTAAATCGTGCTGTGACGCGTAACATTGTGGACTGTGAAGCAGCGCAACTTAATACTGGATCTGTTTATTTGAGTGACCATTGCATGCTGGCAGTCGAGTTTGCTATTGGAGGCGGATTTGGGAGGCTTCCCAACCGGTGGCGACTGAACACTAGTCTGTTGTACGACGACGAAGTGGCAGACGATATTAGACGTATAATCAGCATCCACGAACCCAAAAGAAATATGTTCGGTTGACTGGTGGGAGACCTTGAAGGGCGAAATAATTCACGCGTTTAAAAAGTGGGGGAAGCAGCGTGCCCGGGAGCGGAAGGAAATGATCTATGCCATACGGTGGGGTCTGCACAGTTTGCGCGGTTTGGGCCTAGAGACCGCAGCCCAACTCGAAGCATATAGGGAACTGCAAGAAGACTTAAGAGGGGATACGAGTGAGGCGGCATCTCCGATTCACGATTTTTTCGCTCGTAGATGGCGCCACACGAACATACGGGTCTCAGCCTGGAGGAAGCTGTAACCATTACCCTTAGTACAAATAACTCACTCCTCCGCAGGATTGTGTAGTCCCAAAAACACGTGTGACCTCCTTGACTATTGAGATGCAGGGATCTCACGTCATGTTTGGGTTGCCAATGTCAACTCAGCTACAAAGAAAGAAGGAGGTCCCGACGAAAGCCAATTCTTCCCTTTTGTCCCTTTGTGGACTGCATCTGGTGACTTCTTGATGTTTTGCTCTCTTAGCTTGTCTGACTTTCTGGACGCAAGCGCGGAGTCCAAATCTTATATTTCGTTGGCCCTCGCTTATTTATATTCACCTGCTGATTTTTCTTTGGCGCCGAGATCTCACACTAGAACATTTTGCGGACGCATTTTGTATTTAACTGACTATTCTGATTTCGTGTATTTACCTTGCGTCTGTGTGCAAGTGAATCTAAATTTATTTGTCGCTACAAACATTAACCGAATAAGTCCTCCGAAACCTAGACAAGATAAGCCGTGCAGCAGACCTTTGCATTTTGTCTTCTTTATTTTTTTATTTTTTTTCTGGGACAGCGTGGATGTGCAGAGATCCAAGACTGCAGATGCATACTCTAAATGAGGGGAACTAATGTTTTGATTGTAGATGGGTAGAAATCCAGCTAACCGGTAGAGATGTAGGAAGGGAGTTGCCTCAGGACAGCAGCCGCCGATATTTCCAACAGAGACTGTTGAACAAAAACAGTCTCTGAAGAACAGCCTCAGAAGAACAGAAGAAGAACAGTCTCTGTTCGAAATATCGGCGGCTTCTGTCCTGAGGCAACTCCCTTCCTAATGTTTTGATTGATTGATTTCTGAAAGAAAAAAATGGAGATGTTAGTCCCGAGCCACTCGGAACTAATGCTTTATATGCTGTTAATTTAATATGTTTTGTTGTACCATGGCGAAATTTCCTTCTTATAGTTTCCACAGACAAGCGGCTTTCGCACACATATGGATATCCGATTTCAGACATTTCCCTTTAAATTTGCCGCCAGCAATGAGAAGGGTGCCCAGAAGAAGCGCAGACTGTCGGCTGCTCCCAACGTCAGGCCATATTCTTCAATATGTGTAATTCGTCGGATTGTACCCACTTTTCTGTTCAGCTGTGTTGTTCGTAAATGACAAAGGTCTTAAAATAACCAGTGGCCTCCCCTCTTCGGCTGAACAAAGCAAACAAATAAATAAAAAAGCAGAGGACACTGATTGCCTGCACCGTATGCTCGAATCAAAACTTACGGAAAAACAGGTGCGTACGACCCACTCCACGGAGCTTTGAACTCCTTTCAAAACAAACGCCTTTCCAACAAACGGCGTCGATCAAACGGCATTCGACCAAACGATTTTCGATGAAATGGGCGGACACCCAGTTTTAGTTTATTTACTTTGCGCCTATGTGCAGGTGAACCTAAATTTGGTCCTTACAACATACATGTATCCTTCGAAACCTAGATAAGATATCAGAAGGTCGAAACTTAAAAGGCCGAAAAATTAAAACATCGAACGATCAGAAGGCTGAAAATTCAGAAAACCGAACTATCAGCAGGCTGGAAAGCCAGAAAACCGAATTACCGTAAGGTCGAAAAGTAAGGAAGCCAAGATACGGAAATTGTTATTCCAACTGCGATAAAAAATGAGCTCTACAAAGTAAGTAGGATATAACTGTTGAGAACTAATACAGGGAATAAATCGTTTCACCAAACTTCCCTTTAGATAACGTACTTTCGATCACTTAGGCAGAAAAAAAAAGTAAAAGTAGAGATGACTGTGTTATTGCAAGTGTTTATTGTACACGACGACAATCACGTTCGGGTTGCGAAATATATAGAGCGACACCATCTCCTCTAAAATTAATTGAGTGGGTAGTACAAGTCATTCACTGGCAATCACCCACCAGGCACTTTCTTTTTGTAAACATGTCCCCAAGAGTCTAGGCATCTAAGACGCTCAGACTTGCAAATGCAGGTTGCAGTACATCAGTACAAATAGTGTTCCGTGAATTTTGGGAGCAAGCCTTTTTTTTTCAGAACTTGCCATTTTTTGAGTCAATATACCCAATAAGCACCCTTCTTTTGGGTGTAATATGTGACACCCCTGTTACACCCATCATTGGACCCCGAGCCCGAGAACTCGGAAGACTGAACTATCGAAAGCCAGAGGGCCACCAAGAAAGGAAAAATATATATTCAAAAAGTTACATCTGCTACATCAGGTAGATCCACAACGCTGTGCTCAGGACAGGTATTGGGAATTAATGTGCTAAATGCTTTTTATGCATTTAAAATAACTTTGTATGACCTTGTCCAGCGCATGCCACTTTTTGGCAGCATCCCTCATGTACTAGGGTTGATCTTACAGCTGTGGATAGAGAAAGAGCTTCTTTTGAAAAAGTTCTGTTAAAAAGCGAATTTCTACCTGGAGTCTTTGTCAACGTTTTATTCATAAATTATTTATTTCGCAGACATCCTCTTGGGATTCCTTATTTTTGGGTAAGGCTATATTATTCAATTCAGAGAGAGAACATGGTGAGAAACACGTCGGAAGGTGAGTCTCTCCCCTCCCCCCCCCCCCAAAAAAAAAGGAGAGAGAGAGACAGAAAGGCGTACGTAACGCACCTCTCTGCTTCTCATATGCGCGGTATATAGTGAGCACGCGCCAAGAGAATGTAGGATATATGCTCTGGTCTCCCTTCAAATCCGCGTATTGATCTTTCGATCTTTCGCGGTGGAGGGAGGCGAAAGGGAGCCGGTCCTTCATATTTCGAGAAGGGCCTCTTGATAACGCGGTCCGCCCCCGGGGGGGCCGTGTCTTAGAATGCGCGGCCAGTAAAACGGTCGTCGGGGCAGCATCGCTTGCGGTGTTGTTTCCGGGAAGATTTTTCCTAAAGATCTTTCGCCTTTAGGGCCAGGACCTTTCGCGGTGGAGGGAGGCGAAAGGGAGCCGGTCCTTCATATTTGGAGAAGGGCCCCTTGATAACGCGGTCCACCCCTGGGTGGGCCGTGTCTTTGAACGCGCGGCCGATAACAAGGTCGTCGGGGCAGTACCTCTTGCGGTGCTGTTCCGAAAAGATATTTTCTTGATCTTTTGCATTTTACTAAAGATCACCGCGGAGGGGGACAGCAGAATGAGCTTCTAGACATTTTTTGCTAGACCTAACCCGTTTGGGTAAGGCTATATTACTCAATTCAAAGAGAGAACATGGTGAGAAACACGTCGGAAGGTGAGTCTCTCCCCCCCCCCCTTCAAAAAAAAAAAAAAAAACAGGGAGAGAGAGACAGAAAGGCGTACGTAACGCTCCTCTGCGCTTATCATATGCGCGGTATATAGTGAGCACGCGCCAACAGAATGTAGGATATATGCTCTCGTCTCCCTTCAAATCCGCGTATTGATCTTTCGTATCGGGGATGTAAATAAGATGAACATGTGTTTTAAATAGGATGTAAATTTGGTGCACTTTTCCCAATAAAGTTTCGTATTGATCTTTGGGAAGAAAACTCCAACACGAGTTCGATGTCTTGGGCGAGGATGCCTTCAAAAAGCGCTGGCGGGGGCACTGGAAGGTGTTTCTGCGGCATCAGGGGCGAATTGCGATTAAGTTTTGAGTGACATGGGATGCCATGTCAGTGGATCAGGGTGCTTGCGCACGGGTCTCGTTCTTGTGCTGTACGGGATGACTTTGATTGTACTTGCTAAATGCCCACACTGTATAGCTAGCGACTCTGTGTTGTAAGTATGGCTCTATGGCTTTGTACTGTGATTTGTGATTTGCGATGATGTGATGTGCATTGATCTGGTTTGGATGGCTGTTTTGACCTGATCTGACCTGTGTGGACAACCGTTGTTCTTTTGTTAATAAACTTCGCCTTTTACTAAAGATCACCGTGGAGGGGGACAGCAGAATGAGCTTCTAGACAATTTTTGCTAGGCCTAACCCGTTTGGGTAAGGCTATATTATTCAATTCAAAGAGAGAACATGGTGAGAAGCACGTCTGAAGGTGAGTCTCTGCCCCCCCCCCCCATCAGAAAAAAAAACAGGGAGACAGATACAGAAAGGCGTACGTAACGCACCTCTGTGCGTGCTTCTCACATGCGCGGTATATAGTGAGCACGCGCCAAGAGAATGTAGGATATATGCTCTGGTCTCCCTTCAAATCCGCGTATTGATCTTTCGATCTTTTGCGGTGGAGGGAGGCGAAAGGGAGCCGGTCCTTCATATTTCGAGAAGGGCCCCTTGATAACGCGGTCCGCCCCCGGGTGGGACGTGTCTTAGAATGCGCGGCCCGTTAAAACGGGTGTCGGGGCAGCATCGCTTGCGGTGTTGTTTCCGGGAAGATTTTTCTGAAAGATCTTTCGCCTTTTACTAAAGATCACCTTGGAGGGGGACAGCAGAATGAGCTTCTACACAATTTTTGCGAGGCCTAACCCGTTTGGGTAAGGCTATATTATTCAATTCAGAGAGAGAACATGGTGAGAAACACGTCGGAAGGTCAGTCTCTCCCGCCCCCCCCCTCAAAAAAACAACAACAGGGAGACAGATACAGAAAGGCGTACGTAACGCACCTCTGTGCGTGCTTCTCATATGCGCGGTATATAGTGAGCACGCGCCAAGAGAATGTAGGATATATGCTCTGGTCTCCCTTCAAATCCGCGTATTGATCTTTCGATCTTTCGTGGTGGAGGGAGGCGAAAGGGAGCCGGTCCTTCATTTTTGGAGAAGGGCCCCTTGGTAACGCGGTCCGCCCCCGGGTGGGCCGTGTCTCTGAACGCGCGGCCGATAACAAGGTCGTCGGGGCAGTACCGCTTGCGGTGCTGTTCCGGGAAGACCTTTTCCTGATCTTTCGCCTTTTACTAAAGGTCACCGTGGAGGGGACAGCAGAATGAGCAAGGCACATATAAATGGTAGCGAAGCTTGCATTGGCCACTACGTCTTCAAGGGCGGCCATGATAAAGACCGTCAGCGCCATCCATCCGTTGCGGGGCATACTACAAATTTTATCATAATGACATCACGTGGACGCCACGTGGTACGTCACGTTACGTATAGCACGGGGCGTGCCAGGCGCTCGCGCTGCGCGTTCCTTCCACCGCGATGCCGAGCCGCAGAATGTCACAATCGCTGTTGATAGCAAATCCAAGAGCAAAGGCTCATGAACAATTTGTAAACAGAGATGAATTAACACTAGCGACATGCGTGCAACAAAGGACACAGGAGACCAGGTGGGGGCTTGCTTTCTTTTATCACAGGCAAATTCGCCATGGCATTGTAAACAGTATAAATACAGTATAAACAGTATTATGTAGTCCGTCCAACTCCAGTATAAACACCCACGACAGAATAATGTGCAATAACCAGTATGACAGTCTATGTAGTGAATAAGCACAAAAAGATAATGTACAAATTCCAGTAAACACAGATAGGGCCCAGGACTATTGCTGTCCCCATGCACATCTGGAGCTTTCCACATATCTCACGTACCAAGAAAATGGAAGTGAACATATTTGCACTTTTGGGTCACATTATATGATACTTGCATGCTGTGTGGTGCTATGTCTCCCAACAGTTTTTGGCATTCGTAATGAATGCTACGGAGGAATTAGAAGGCACAAGTCCATTAGCTCAGTTTAGAAGTCTGTGATACTTTATCTTGCAAAACAGCCAAAATAATATCAGCTTCCAGCAATGACAACCTTGTTCAGAGCATACACACTGTTCATGGCTACTACTTTGATTACAACAGCATTTTTGTATTAAAGGCATGTCAAAGCATTGACAATGTTCTCTGCTTCTGCTATTTTGTGCACATTTTGCCACGTGGTGTAGGTTTTCAAGCTGCACAAAATGCTTAGCCCTGCACATAACTGCTCGTACATACTGGCAGTTGTGCACACAACTATTGAACTCAGCACAGGATTAAATATATAAAATTACGTACTAGGGATCTATGTAGACAGGTATACACTAAATGCATATCAAAGAGAGGGCAGACTGCTGATGATCCAAGGGGAAGCAAACAACAACTTTATTATGGGATGATGGCTGGGGCCTCCACAGGGATACACCTAATACGTATCAAAGAATAGCAAACTGCTGAAGATTCAAAATAGAAAATGTATGCTAGGTATCTATGTACACAGGTGTACATACACTAAACATATAAATAGGCACACACTACTGAACTCTGCATGGCTGTCAAAATACAAACAACACAGTAAGGAACTCTGTGTAAAAGTGCACTATGACAATCGTACGCTACACAGGAATGAAAGAATCACAAGAGATCATGTGCAATCTAGGTTACAACTGAAAGCACTGGATAGACAACAGAACCATGCATATGCTTTTGCATGGAAAGAAAATAACTTCTGGTTACATCAAAACAACGTGCACAGATTATGAACTTGTCTCACTGCCTGCTGCAGTGCCTTTTGACGTAACGTACTATTTCGTACTTCCTCATTCCTATGTCGTGCAAACCAGAACAGTGGCACGCTGAGAAAAAAGTGAAATAAATCATCATACACTGATGACGAACATAAACTCAATGTCTTTGGCACAAGTGTGTCCAACACTTCACACAGCTTGGACCTGACCCCTTGGGAGGTGAAGAATGTCTTGACGTTTGCTTTGAAGGCCTCCTCGCACGCACCCACAAACGTCGCAAAGGCAGGAAGAGGAACTGACAGCTTTCCAAAGTCAGTACTCTCCACATTCTTTACACTCAAATAAAGTAATAGCTGGCTACTGTCCTGAAATGTGGCATATGTCCTCCAGCAGTTTGCATTTCTGCTCAGAGGGGCAAGTGTGAGCACAGAGAAATTTTGCACCAAGCCACCCTGCGAAGAATGTTGTGCTGTTGGACCCTAGCGGCGACTCACTGGGTGCCACGATGACATCGTCAGTAATGTGCGTGGCAGCAGAACATCCAATAGGTATTGCCGCCAGGAGGTAGTCCACGTCTTCAGCACAGTTTGAGCCCCGCGTAGTCTTAAAAAGTTGTCCGAGTAGCAGATGCCTTACTGCTGCCTGGACCTGAATGCAGCTAGAGTCAGGGTTGCTTCCACACTTTGTCCTAATTATGCAGAAGGTGTTTTCGAGTGCATCCTGGTTCAGCCTTTGAGTGAAGAGGTACTGTATGCCAGAGTTTCGCAGGTATTCGCTGAGCTGAAGCACGGAAGTCATGGTCAAGCAGAAGCCACGGATATACGGGGGTGGTCTCTTGCATCCAAGAACTGTAATCTTCTCAAACTCGGACAGGCACTCCAGCAAGAAGTCCTTGTCAGCAGACCCCTGTTGTATTGCCGAATAATATTTCGTCTTGCCATGCAGGTGGCTACTGTTAAGAGTGTCGAAGAGACGGTCGACGCGCTCAACAAATCTCGCTGTGTGGATGGCATCAGGTGGTAGCTGGTGGAAAGTGGATAAGGTGAACATTGAGGCTGCAACATGGTTGCTGAAGATATGTGCAGCCAGTTTGACTTTCATTTTTGAGCTGAACGTTAAAGTGAAGTGCCCATCAGTTAGCCGTGGCATGGACCGTATTTCAAGCTGTTTGTCAATGGCAAAACCATCCCGGATATGCTGCGCCCTTATAATGTGGTTGCCAACCTGGAAGTCATACTTTAACAGCATGTTGCGAAGGCATTTCAGCAGGTGGGGTGGATCCAATATGAAGAACAGCTTCTCATCACCAATAGTGAGATACGGGTTCGCAGTTGTAACCAGCTTCCCCAGTAGAGAGATATTCTGGCTTCCTTGGTCACATGTCACAACTTTTGGCCTCAATCCTGCACTCAGGAGGCGGTGGTAGCATTCAAGCAGTTTCTCTTCCAAGTCTGAAGCAGATGCTGCTCTGTGAGTGAAGAAGTAGCCTAAGACCTGCTTCCATGGGGTACAAATGCCTCTAGCCATGAAGAGAAGTGCTTTGTTTGCCAACTCGGAGAGAGCATAGTTGCCACAGCTCGGAAATCCTTCAAAACAATCCTCTGTTGCATTGTAGTGCAGTTCCCTCTTGATGTGCATCACGCAGAGCTTGTCCATTTCAGAGAAGTTTGTCACCTTTCGCTTCACAACATCAAAGACTTCATCTGAAAATCCAGGTCGTAGTGGGATACGTTTCATCCACAGCTGTAGTGACCTCACTGACGGCAAGTGGAACAGCTTTCGGCAGTACCTGTAGCGACGGGGGCTGTGAAAGTGCAAGTTCAGCGCGAATGTCTTGTTTGGTGGTCACCAACGGCGCCCAAATTTGCACACACCTCCCATCTTTATCTGTGCCTCAATGAAGTCTGCGACAGTTCCAGAGACGTGACACCTCACATGCTCCATCAGGTCACGGATGGTCCTCGTTGGCCTACGACTGGCGGGTCTCTCTGAAGCTTCTTGTTGCGGGCTTGCAACTGGTGCACTTTCTTGCGGAGGTTATCCAGCTTGCCTTTTGTTGGCTGTGCTGGAGCTGCCAGACTACTGGACGATGGGCAATCTTTGGGGGGATGCCAGCCACTTCCACCTGCAAATGGGGATCAAAAAGCATTCCCAAGTCTGCGGACGTCATGGCGGTAGAGTATTCGTCACATACCACCTAAGTGCTGAGGTGATGAGACTGCACGCAGTACACCAGACGACGTTCCTGGCAGAGGAGTGACAACTGCAGCTAGTGGGGAGACAACAGTGCTCTGTGTTGACAAGGCTGGTGCGGGTCGTGCGTAGCTATGGTCGTGGTAGCTATGCGTAGCTATGGATAAGACAGATCACGCTGTTACATCTTTCTTCAGTACCACAGTCTGATGAAGCAGATGATGTCGTACAATAAGCCAACCCAACAACTACGTTACTCAAGTATACCTTCAGCATGGCAAGGATGACTCATCTGGTGAAGGTGTATTGCTCCTGTGCTGTCGTCATCGCAGACTACCACAGCTTGCACACGTTCCTTCGTTGAAGGCCCACTGCTTTCAAGTCTGGTCTGATTGGCGTAGGCACTACTTCCTCCTGTAAACCACCAGTAGCACTCGCAATAATTGCCTCTAGAGTTACAACATTTTCATGTGATAACTTGAGCATACTGACTTGTATTACACTTACCAACGCCATGCAGTGTGCGCTTCAATGTCGAAACTGCATCCCACCGAAGCCTTCCTGTGCGCAAATAAGCAACTGGTGCGAAGTGCTGGGAGCACAGGACCTTAGAGCGAATGGAAATTAGACTCGTATCAGCCTCCAGGTTGGAAAACTCCAGCCACGACTTGTACCTGCGAAGCAGTTTCATTGTTGAAGAATTATGCAAAGCTGTGCCACGAAAACATGCACTAGCTACAGCAGCCTGACCCTGTATGCCCTACATTCAGAGCTAAAAAAGAAAAAGAAAAAATCAGCAGCAAAGCAAGCCGTCAACATGCTAGCATTGGGTACATGTGAGCACATGCAGCACAGCCCTTTGTGTCCCGTACATGCAAACCGTTGCAAAACTCCTCGTTCAAAGCAGCCCAGCAGCCAAATGCTTAAATATTTACATGTTTACCACCTCACTGTGGAAGGATGACCTATTCAGAGAGTGTTCATACAGTCTGAAAGCTGGAAAACAGGTGATACCATTGAAAGCTATTAATCTTATGTAACTTGCACATGTTCACTTCACCGCTCTCAATAAAACTCGGGGGGAGAGGTACGCATTGTACTTCAGCAAACACTGCACGTCCTCAACCAAGTGACTCAGCACCGTTCTCGGCCGTAGACACTTATAATATATAGGAACTCACCTCAAGGGTTCCCGAGGAAAACGGTGGAAACTTATACTGCCCATAGTGTCTTCGGCGTCAGTTTCCTTTCTCCTTCGGGAGTCACCGCTTATGTACGCGCCTCGACATGGCGCGTCTCCCGGTAGAGCCTGCAGGAACAGGTTTACCGGCGTTCTGTTGTGTTTTATCATTGTTCGTGTGTGCCTGCCTTACCTTAGTGCTCCGAGAAGTGTCCCCTGTTCGACTTGGTGGTTTGAAATTGAAAAGACGACGATGAAGAAGAAAACGGCTATCAACAGTCACAAAGTGCGCAGTTAACGTACGGCAAACTCGTAGCTAACAACATGCTGAGGGACAGGAACCGGAAGCGTACTCGGCTCTGTCTATAATCTTACGTATCACTGGCAGACCGGGCGAATTGCTATATTAAAAATATGCATATTGGATTAATACACACATTATTTGCGCCTCCGATCAAATTAGTTTTGTTTACCTTCGTAGTTTGCCCCTCAACAACCACGCTCGCATGTGTATCATGAAGGGGGCAGGGTTGCTAACACAGATTTGGTATTTTTTCTCGCCTTCGCTACCATTTATATGTACCGTGAGTGTGGTGCGAGGCGTGATGCTTTTAATCTTGAGCTTTATTTATAAGCTTTTTTAAATATATCTCTGTGTGTTCGTGTGGTCGATATGCGAAATGATAAGCCGATATTTCATTATGCTTCTTTTACTCGTGAGCTGTGGGGGTGGTAATAGCACCGAAAATGAGCGTTTTACTCAGCAAACAGTGAACTTTGATAGAGTTTTTGTACGACCCCTCTGACGACGCTTTGAAAAGCGCGCCAATCTCACGCATATGAGGCGGCGATCCGCGCAAAAGAAACAAAACGTGTATACAACACAATAAATGGAAATGCACATGCGGACGCATCACGAAACCCGTCGCCGCTCAAACTAACGTGAAAATGACGCAGGGTCACGGTCCGAGACTAGGGCCGAGTGGCTGCGAAGGTATAAATTTCCATTGAAATGGGCGGGATCTAAGGACGGAGTATTTCGTGGCAGCCCCACCCTACAGCTTGCGACGTAAAGCAATCGATGTCGATTAGTTTCGACGAGGATAGGGCACCAGGCAACATTTGGAACGGCAAGCTTTTCCACTGCACAGATGTGTATGAATGATTCATGGAATGACCTAGTTGACTTTCTACTTAGGGGAGGGCTGAGGAATTTATGAGGCTGATGAATTGATGACTGCTTTAGTACACAGTTATAACATTTTTAGGCACTATCACAAATACAGTGAAACCCGCGTATAACGATATCCGCCTATCGCGAATGCCATCGTTATACGGGGTACACCGACCAGAACTCGTGGAGGGAACCAGGAAACATTTCAGGACAACTTCTGGCAACGCTACAGTCACCACTCCGCAAGTCGGCTTCACCTAGCGCCTGCGTACTGTAGGAGAAGCTCGCTTTAGAACAGTCTGGAAAGCACCTACTAGGCCTTTTGAATCATCTCGCGAATTTGAGCAGTATTGGCTAGAGGTGTGCGCCGAGGGCAATTTTGTCGGCGGCGGCGTATCCCCTGTTTTTGTGCCGGCGGCGGCGGCATCACGCCGATCTGCTTCTATCGGCGTGACCCTTCGCCGCCCCCGTCCCGCTTCTGTAAGTGTTATGCGGTTATAAAATTGCGGCCCGATGCCGTCGTTCTATAGTCTAAGTTTCGAAGCCTTTATGTACAAATTATTGCCCGCATGCTCTTAATGGACCACTGTCGGAAAAAGCAGAGTTATATTTCGGATTTAACCAGTACAAAGAACATGTACGGGCTCTTGCCACAGCCAGCTCTTGCGGTATCGGCGGCGGCGCCGCGCCGATCCCTCTGCATTGGCGGCGGCGGCGGCACACACCTCTAGCATTGGCTAAATACGGAGACAAAAGCGTCACCACCTACTTCTTTCACTAACAGTATTGGAAAATGATTTTTATTTTTGTTTTGGTTCAATTCTATCTCGTGAGATTCGTATCGTCGAGATTCTACTGTATCTGAGGTTACGCGCACGGGATAGCGTCCAATATCGTTATACGAGTACTCCGAACCGCGGTCTCCATCGCTCTACGCGGATAGTGTCCCCATAGAAACAATGGATATTTTGACCGTAAAAGCATGAACCATTCGGAAAGAGCATCAAGCTCTGTGCGAAGTAAGTGTACGTCGTAATCTCATCATCAGTCATCTGCGTAAAGACGAACGTGGTGAGAGACTATATTGCAATGAAAGAGTAGTGGGCCAAGGACAGCCTTGTAGAACCCCAAAAGAACAAGCGCTAGGTTTACGGAAACATTGAATGCGGTTAGAAAGGAATGAATAGATATGCCCTATTATGCCAAAAATGGCTCTGAAACCCCGGAACAGATCACTCATAGAAACATCAAACCGCTACAATCTAATAGGTCCATTACATTCTAATAGGTAACGTCTTCATGCCATTCCATACTACGAATTAATACAACCGACAAAACCGCGCATTGTGTGTAGCGCATGTCTCCATGCGGCACTATAGGCATCTTGAGTCTTGTGTTTATCCCATTAAGTGTTTCGGTCTCAGAATAATTACTCTCCTTCGTAGTGACAGTTGTGGCTCTCCCAACGCTTCTAATATGACAAGTATACAAACGACACGTGGACACCATCGCGTATATTGGTAAGCCCTTTGAACGGAAATAGCATGGAGATTCCAGTAGACAAGGCACGGCGGTGGATTACACCGAAACTCACCTTCAGCACGCTCACTATGGCACGATCTGTGTCGTCCCAAACATTGTCAACCTGCGCAGCCAAGACGCCTGTCAACCTCGCTCCCATCTTGGACATTGCAACCATGGCATTCAGTCGCGCCAAGTGTGTAGATGACTGAGTTATACTCCTGCAAGAACATCACAGCTGTCAAGGTTCTGTCCCTATAGATCCACATTTATTCTAGGGTTCGGCGAAAAGGGTGACACCCCCTTCACACAGGTGAAACCACAAAGCAGCGTGCAACATTAGTCTACTCCCTCGGCAAGCTCCCGGGAAAGCTCCTTTCGTACCCTGTTCCTTGCTGTTAATGAATGAATACTTGCTTATTATCAATGCCCTGAGGCTGTTCCCTTAGCTTTTCCTCAATGACTTGAATTTTCTATGTTGCTAAAAGCATTTTGGCTATGTATTCTACAAGGAACTCGCCTCTCACTGCTATTCTCTCAAGCATTGCATTGTTACCATTAGAAGGCTCATATCAAAGAAAAAACTGTAGTGTTCATCTGCGGACATGAGAAAGAAACAAGGCGTTATTATCACAGAACAGCTTGAACGAAAACAACGAAGACAGAGGGAGTTATGCTATCTCAGACTGCGATGGGTCCTAATCAAAATCAACGGCTTCTCCTGCATTACTGAAGCAAAATGTCCTGGAAACCGTGTGGAAGTTCTCGTCTACACTAAGGACGACCTCGCGAGATTAGCAACACCCTGCACAAATATGGAGAGTCATGTGCCGTACGCTTTCCCACAGATCTCAACGTCTTTACTGTGTACCTCCTGCCTACACAGGCAAAAGGAGAACGCTATAAACCACATGATGAATGCGTTATGCTTACTCATTCATAGATAGATTCATAGATATCATATGCATGATTGGAAGCACAAGAACGAACCAAAAGCTTATGCTAACACATTTTCAAAGAATCTTTCAAGTTTTCCCGTCCAGTTCCAGTCCAGTTCTTTCCAGTTTTTTTTTCAGTCACTATAGTGACACAACCAGGAAGTACTACTTGGACACAGTTGTCTGAAATTGGCACCCCGTGGTTTATCCCATCTGAAACCTCGAGCTGTTATTTCGAGTAAGCGCGTATGGCAGCTTTAAATATAATATTGGAACAACATTCTGAAGGGTGCTCAAGGAAAAATGGGTTGCAGAACTACTGACATACGATGTCAGACGACAGTGTCGCGAGCTGTACCTGTGTGGGTGTATCTGGGATTGCCCTGAAACAAGTAGCACCTACTAGGTGTATGTGCGCAACGTTTTTGGTGTGCTTTTTGGGGTATGAAAGAAGCCTTTCGGGGCCAGGGTACCATGACTGATGGCATTGACTAATCTGCCTCAAGGTTAGAGGACGATAAATTGTGCTCATACCATAATACCATAAGGCCGGAGTCACATTGGTCATAGTATATGCACGAATGTGAGTATAATGTTCTGGTCACACTGCTTATACACTGGCAAAGTATGTTTTAAAACACGTATGTATAACCAGTGTGACCGAGTCGTCATACAAGCAAGCGCTTGACAAACATGCGCTGCAACACACGACGATGTATTTGGGCACTGCCCAAAAACAGTGATGAACAAGTTGGACAAACGACATCGTGATGCGACATCATGATGATGAACGCATGTTCGAGACTATATATATGTATAACCATACAAGCGTTCGTACCAAACGATGTTGTCATGCAAGAATTGTATAACCAGTGTGACCGAGCATTATACATATGCCACATTTGCATACATGTTGTCATACATGTACATGTGTGTGTGTACATGTCACACATGTGTCAAACATGTCCAGTGTGACTCCTGCCAGTCTTCCTTCCTTCATGGAAACCACCGCCACGGGAGACGCGAATGTGGAAATGGTCCATTACTTTCCGTCGCGAAACGATGGAAAGTAATGGAAGTAATGGATGAATGGATGGAAAGAAACAGATCGATGGATGTCTTTCTTTCAATGCATATCGTTGTCTGGTCAACGGTCTGCCACTTTGCGCCAGACTCGGTCCCTTGTTCCGACAGTGTGACTGAAGGACACAGCAACCAGTCAAACTCACGAATACTCGAAGTCCAGTCCCAATTTTGTGACCTTCGATGCCATCAATTTGAGTCTCAATTTCTCAAATGCACGGGTGTTGCGCCCAGCATATCTGATCTCTGCGGCAGTCACTCGCACAACGACGAAAATGATGTCGCACTGCGCTGGAACCCAGCCCTCGGAGTTCCTCAGCACGCTGCACAATATTGTGTTACCAGCTGGAAAAGAACATAACACAAATTAGCATTCATTAGCATTAGCATTCATTAAATCTGAAATGTTCACTCCTCGCCCATACACAGGGTGTTCCAGCTAACTGCGAACAGATTTATCGAGATGAATTCCAATATAGCATATGCTGAAAGACACTGGTACTGGCTAAAAAGGCAAAGGCAATGTCCTAATTGACATTTTTTAAAGCTAGTCCCAACGAGAAAATTTGGTCCCTTCGGTCACGTGGTACCAAATACAAAATACAAAAATCCGTGAAGCGTCACCATTTTGTTCATTGCGCAACTGCAGAGACCCCACCCTCCAATGTGAGAAGGTGAAACAGCAACGCCTCTTCCGCTGCCTATCAACGTATCAACCTACCCAACGTACCTGCACTGTTAAAACAGGTGTCACTCCATAGTACGCAGATTTGTGTGCGCCTGGGACTGGGAACTGAGCCGTTACCGACCTCCTACGAGACATGTTATGAATGCTTTAAGAATTATGACGCAGCAGCCCTGTGCCTCTATTTAACAGGAAT